>NW_027038158.1:0-26669 GCF_034236695.1 Oncorhynchus nerka | reverse complement strand
GAGACAACTTATTTATAAATCAAATCAAATTGTATTTGTCACATACACATGGTTAGCAGATGTTAGTGCGAGTGTAGCGAAATGCTTGTGCTTCTAGTTCCGACAATGCAGTAATAACCAACAAGTAATCTAGCTAACAATTCCAAAACTACTACCTTATAGACACAAGTGTAAGGGGATAAAAAATATGTACATAAAGATATATGAATGAGTGATGGTACAGAGCGGCATAGGCAAGATACAGTAGATGGTATTGAGTGCAGTATATACATATGAGATGAGTATGTAAACAAAGTGGCATAGTTAAAGTGGCTAGTGATACATGTATTACATAAGGATGCAGTAGATGATATAGAGTACAGTATATACGTATACATATGAGATGAATAATGTAGGGTATGTAAACATTATATTAGGTAGCATTGTTTAAAGTGGCTCGTGATATATTTTACATAATTTCCCATCAATTCCCATTATTAAAGTGGCTGGAGTTGAGTCAGTGTGTTGGCAGCAGCCACTCAATGTTAGTGGTCTGATGGCCTTGAGATAGAAGCTGTTTTTCAGTCTCTCGGTCCCAGCTTTGATGCACCTGTACTGACCTCGCCTTCTGGATGATAGCGGGGTGAACAGGCAGTGGCTCGGGTGGTTGCTGTCCTTGATGATCTTTATGGCCTTCCTGTGACATCGGGTGGTGTAGGTGTCCTGGAGGGCAGGTAGTTTGCCCCCGGTGATGCGTTGTGCAGACTTCACTACCCTCTGGAGAGCCTTACGGTTGTGGGCGGAGCAGTTGCCGTACCAGGCGGTGATACAGCCCGACAGGATGCTCTCGATTGTGCATCTGTAGAAGTTTGTGAGTGCTTTTGGTGATAAGCCAAATTTCTTCAGCCTCCTGAGGTTGAAGAGGCGCTGCTGCGCCTTCTTGACGATGCTGTCTGTGTGGGTGGACCTATTCAGTTTGTCTGTGATGTGTACGCCGAGGAACTTAAAACTTACTACCCTCTCCACTACTGTTCCATCGATGTGGATAGGGGGCTGTTCCCTCTGCTGTTTCCTGAAGTCCACAATCATCTCCTTAGTTTTGTTGACGTTGAGTGTGAGGTTATTTTCCTGACACCACACTCCGAGGGCCCTCACCTCCTCCCTGTAGGCCGTCTCGTCGTTGTTGGTAATCAAGCCTACCACTGTTGTGTCGTCCGCAAACTTGATGATTGAGTTGGAGGCGTGCGTGGCCACGCAGTCGTGGGTGAACAGGGAGTACAGGAGAGGGCTCAGAACGCACCCTTGTGGGGCCCCAGTGTTGAGGATCAGCGGGGTGGAGATGTTGTTGCCTACCCTCACCACCTGGGGGCGGCCCGTCAGGAAGTCCAGTACCCAGTTGCACAGGGCGAAGTCGAGACCCAGGGTCTCGAGCTTGATGACGAGCTTGGAGGGCACTATGGTGTTAAATGCCGAGCTGTAGTCGATGAACAGCATTCTCACATAGGTATTCCTCTTGTCCAGATGGGTTAGGGCTGTGTGCAGTGTGGTTGAGATTGCATCGTCTGTGGACCTATTTGGGCGGTAAGCAAATTGGAGTGGGTCTAGGGTGTCAGGTAGGGTGGAGGTGATATGGTCCTTGACTAGTCTCTCAAAGCACTTCATGATGACGGAAGTGAGTGCTACGGGGCGGTAGTCGTTTAGCTCAGTTACCTTAGCTTTCTTGGGAACAGGAACAATGGTGGCCCTCTTGAAGCATGTGGGAACAACAGACTGGGATAGGGATTGATTGAATATGTCCGTAAACACACCAGCCAGCTGGTCTGCGCATGCTCTGAGGGCGCGGCTGGGGATGCCGTCTGGGCCTGCAGCCTTGCGAGGGTTGACACGTTTAAATGTTTTCCTCGCATCGGCTGCAGTGAAGGAGAGTCCGCATGTTTTAGTTGCGGGCAGTGTCAGTGGCACTGTATTGTCCTCAAAGCGGGCAAAAAAAGTTATTTAGTCTGCCTGGGAGCAAGACATCCTGGTCCGTGACGGTGCTGGTTCTCTTTTTGTAATCCGTGATTGACTGTAGACCCTGCCACATACCTCTTGTGTCTGAGCCGTTGAATTGAGATTCTACTTTGTCTCTATACTGACGCTTAGCTTGGTTGATTGCCTTGCGGAGGGAATAGTTACACTGTTTGTATTCGGTCATGTTTCCAGTCACCTTGCCCTGATTAAAAGCAGTGGTTTGCGCTTTCAGTTTCATGTTTCATGAAATGTTTTAATCGTTGCTATGGGAACGACATCTTCAACGCACGTTCTAATGAACCCGCACACCGAATCAGCGTATTCGTGAATGTTGTCGTCTGACGCAATACGGAACATATCCCAGTCCACGTGATGGAAGCAGTCTTGGAGTGTGGAATCAGATTGGTCGGACCAGCGTTGAACAGACCTCAGCGCGGGAGCTTCTTGTTTTAGTTTCTGTCTGTAGGCAGGGATCAACAAAATGGAGTCGTGGTCAGCTTTTCCGAAAGGAGGGCGGGGCAGGGCCTTATATGCGTCGCGGAAGTTGGAATAGCAATGATTCAAGGTTTTTCCAGCCCTGGTTGCGCAATCGATATGCTGATAAAATTTAGGGAGTCTTGTTTTCAGATTAGCCTTGTTAAAATCCCCAGCTACAATGAATGCAGCCTCCGGATATATGGATTCCAGTTTGCAAAGAGTCAAATAATGTTCGTTCAGAGCCATCGATGTGTCTGCTTGGGGGGGAATATATACGGCTGTGATTATAATCGAAGAGAATTCCCTTGGTAGATAATGCAGTCTACATTTGATTGTGAGGAATTCTAAATCAGGTAAACAGAAGGACTTTTCTTTTTTTTTTTTACCTTTATTTAACCAGGCAAGTCCGTTAAGAACACATTCTTATTTTCAATGACGGCCTGGGAACAGTGGGTTAACTGCCTGTTCAGGGGCAGAACGACAGATTTGTACCTTGTCAGCTCGGGGGTTTGAACTCGCAACCTTCCAGTTACTAGTCCAATGCTCCAACCACTAGGCTACGCTGCCGCTGAGTTCCTGTATGTTGTTTTGGCCACACCACGTCACGTTAACCATAAAGCATACGCCCCCGTATTATATTAAATAAAACTTGTCATAATTTTGAGACTACAGAAAATAGGTTGACTGCTATGTTAAACAACTGCAGTAATGTTTGCTTTGGTTGTCAACACCCTTGTGGCTATTGTAGTCTTTTGACCTTAGGCAGGCAGCATGCAAGGGGGAGGGGTGGCAACTCCGCAGGCGCCTTTCCTAGTCGGTCTGGGACACTACTATTATTTCCTTGGTTGATCCACAATCAAAACAGCGGGGTGTTCTTCTGTCTGTCCAGCCACTGATGGCTCCATAGTGATGGCTTTAGTTCTAACCCCCTCCAATCTGATCTTCTGTTCCCACAAAACGTCATGCACTCTTTCTTAGAGGATTTGAAAGACTTTTCAGTGCACAATATGCAATTGCTTAAAGGCTGCAAGCTGTTTGAGGCAAGCAGTGCTCAGTTGAAAGATCTGAGCATAAAGCGATTTGAAACTTATGATGGGGAATTTTCTGAGCATCACTGAATACATTGAGATCTGTTGACTGTACGGCTGTGTTTGATTGTCATTATCTAAGTTTGCATTGACCTCAGTGGAGGCTGCTGAGGGGAGGATGGCTCATAATAATGTCTGGAACGGAGAAAATGGAATGGTATAAAACGCATGGAAACCATGTGTTTGATGTATTTGATACCATTCCACTAATTCCACTCCAGCCATTAACATGAGCCCGTTCTCCCCAATTAAGGTTCCACCAACCTCCTGTGATTGACCTTCAGTATGTTGACCTTCTCTGAGTGTTTGTGGTTTTGAGAGGTGTGTTTTGGCACTGTCTCCATTGGGCCAAGGTGAGAAGCATCAGGTACGTTCCACCTGCGGTACGACCATTGACCCCTTAATCGTCTTGGCTATCCTAGGCTGCTGCATCCCCCATTAGATGTGTTTTTAATGCGCTGTGATTTCTCCTCCCTCCAAAGCTGCTCTTTTTATCTTCTTCCTGCTGTGTGGATGAAACCCCAGTGTAGCCAAGGCAAGCCTCAAATCCCTCATATCCCTCATATCCCTCATATCCCTCATATCCGGACAAGTAGGCAAATACAGCTCAATCAGCCACTGCAAAAACCCAGTTTACCTCTGCTGAATTTAGACTAAGGCAAAATGTTTGTAGACAAACCATTAGAGGAATATTCTGCTTCTAATTACTTTTACTGCTATTTTTTTGAGCTTTGAAATATATTAGTTATTTGCTTATGTGGTTATTTCTTCCTCAGAGGAAATGTCTTCTTTCAAATGTTGTGCTGTGTTGTCGTTCTGCGATTTTCATGGTCCTTACACCTGATTTATATAAATGTAATCATATGCATCTTTGATTCTGTTTTTGGTATGCTGATATGATCACTATTGATAATGAAATAATGACTGTAATGAGATATACCACATCTGAATCAACAGCGTGACATTGACCTGAATGTAGAATATGATCAGCTAAATTCACTTACCGCTGTCTCTTAAAGTCAACTTCCTTTCAAGTTACAAAATGACCTCCACCCACCCCTGCCCAAAGTTATTGTCATTAATCTTACTGGACAATTTGCAACAAATGAGAACTTGTTTCACCGTATACACCAGGGGTCCACAACAAGATTCAGCCACGGGACGATTTTTACTTGAGCGGATGGGCTGGAACATAATTATAAATAACTGGTACGTTGGAGATCCCTGATATATACAATTAAAGGCTATATAAAGACAACTGTCTTACAGGAGGCTTTATGTGATTTATGTTGTACCAGATTATGTCATGGTATATTGTACAGTTGAAATCGGAAGTTTACATACAATTAGGTTGGAGTCATTAAAACTCATTTTTTAACCACTCCACAAAATTCTTGTTAACAAACTATAGTTTTTGCAAGTTCATTAGGACATCTACTATGTGCATGACACAAGTAATATTTCCAACAATTATTTCACTTATAATTCACTGTATCACAATTCCAGTGGGTCAGAAGTTTACATACACTAAGTTGACTGTGCCTTTAAACAGCTTGGAACATTCCAGAAAATGATGTCATGGCTTTAGAAGCTTCTGATATGCTAATTGACATAATTTGAGTCAATTGGAGGTGTGCCTGCGGATGTATTTCATGGTCTACCTTCAAACTCAGTGCCTCTTTGCTTGACATCATGGGAAAATCAAAAGAAATCAGCCAAGACCTCAGAAAAAATTGTAGACCTCCACATGTCTGGTTCATCCTTGAGAGCAATTTCCAAACACCTGAAGGTAACATGTTCATCTGTACAAACAATAGTACGCAAGTATAAACACCATGTGACCACGCAGCCATCATACCGATCAGGAAGGAGACGCGTTCTGTCTCCTAGAGATGAACGTACTTTGGTTCGAAAAGTGCAAATCAATCCCAGAACAACAGGAAAGGACCTTGTGAAGATGCTGGAGGAAATGGGTACAAAAGTATGTATATCCACAGTAAATGAGTCCTATATCGACATAACATGAATGGCCACTCAGCAAGGAAGAAGCCACTGCTCCAAACCCGTCATAAAAAAGCCACACTACGGTTTGCAACTGCACATGGGGACAAAGAACGTACTTTTTGGGGAAATGTCCTCTGGTCTGATGAAACAAAAATAGAACTGTTTGGCCATAATGACTATCGTCATGTTTGGAGGAAAAAGGGGGAGGCTTGCAAGCCGAAGAACACCATCCCAACCGTGAAGCATGGGGGTGACAGCATCATGTTGTGGGGGTGATTTTCTGCAGGAGGGACTGGTGCACTTCACAAAATAGATTGCGTCATGAGAAAGGAAAATTATGTAGATATATTGAAGCAACATCTCAAGACATCTGTCAGGAAGTTAAAGCTTGGTCACATGGACAATGACCCCAAGCATACTTCCAAAGTTGTGGCAAAATGGCTTAAGGACAACAAAGTCAAGGTATTGGAGTGGCCATCACAAAGCCCTGACCTCAATCCTATAGAGAATTTGTGGGCAGAACTGACAAAGTGTGTGCGAGCAAGGAGGCCTACAAATCTGACTCAGTTACACCAGCTCTGTCAGGAGGAATGGGCCAAAATTCACCCAACTTATTGTGGGAAGCTTGTGGAAGGCTACCCAAAATGTTTGACCCAAGTTAAACAATTTAAAGGCAATGCTACCAAATACTAATTGAGTGTATGTGAACTTCTGACCCACTGGAAATGTGATGAAAGAAATAAAAGCTGAAATAAATAATTCTCTGCTATTATTCTGACATTTCACATTCTTAAAATAAAGTGGTGATCCTAACTGACCTAAGAAAGGGATTTTTTACTTGGATTAAATGTCAGGAATTGTGAAAAACTGAGTTTAAATGTATTTGGCTAAGGTGTATGTAAACTTCCGACTTCAATTGTATATAGTACCATGAAATCAAATATTGAAATGTATATTCTAGGAATCTGAAAATATACAGCATTAACAGTTGTCCCTCTTACCCCCTCTCTTTTTCTCTCTCTCACCCCCTTTCCCTCACACTTTCCCTCACTCACTCACTCACTCACTCACTCACTCTCTCTCACTCATTCACTCTTCCTTAGTATCTCTCCCTCCCTCTTTCTCGCAGACATTTATGTTTCACCTCCCTCTCTTTCTCTCCCTCTGTGTATCAGATGGTATGCCTATTTACTGGGTCATCCCTTAGGAGCTAAAAGCTGAAAAGATGCCTAAAACATTCCTTAATTTTATGTTTCTCTTATCCCCTATTTTAATTGGGTCACAAATCACATTTTATTTTCAATCAAACTGCTTAGAAGTTCTCTAAGGCATGTATAACCCACAGCTTGAGAATATGATATACTGTTCTTTTAACTTGTAAAGCAGTGTGTATAGAGGGTTGTGGCATTCCCATGATTACTTTGACTTGAAATAAGGAACACTGACTTCATTTATTTTAATTATGAGTGTTGAAAAAAGTGATGTATATTGCAAAGAACCACCTGCATTTGGGGGGGGGGGGGGGTTGAGGATTGGGGGGAAGCAGGACAACTAGAGTCATTGTTTTTGGGTGTAGGTCAGCGTTGCCAGGCTGCAGCTCTCTAGAACATTCCGTGGTGTCACATAATACTGTCAGTTTCCTGTTGGAAGTGCCAGCCCAGAAAGAATGAGTGTGCTAGAAAGTGTGTCTAAATGTGTGTATGTGTGTGTGTGTGTGTGTGTGTGTGCGTGCGTGCGTGCGTGCGTGTGCGTGTGCGTGTGTGCGTGTGCGTGTGCGTGTGCATGTTCATAGGAGCGATGGTGGTGGTCTGGACAAGACCCATAATTCTGTTGGACATTTTTAAAGCCAGTTATCCCACGTCCTCTAGAACATGTCTGTTTCAGTCAGATTCTCTGAGTACTACTTCTTATGTCCAGTATGTATCACCAGATGTAATCTCCATCAGAGAGGACAGGGGTGCCCTCATGTCAGATGTTACAGTGAGTTTTCATCCTAGTGAACAGGCTATGATGGGGCAGACATCCCTCTCAGCCATCTGTCTGTCTATCTGTCTATCAGAACGTATGGCACAGAACCCAATATGACTCATCTGCTCAGGAGCCTGTACTTAAAATGTTATATAGGGTTCTCCGTGAACACAGTCATGAGCAGAAGGCTGCCAGTGAAATAGCTCACCTGTACTCAGCATGAGACTGTAACCAGAAACACACCTTCTGGAGAGGACCCAGCCAAGAGACAGACAGCAGCCTGTTGCTGCAAGGGAAGCTCATGTCTAGTAATGATCATCATCTCTGTTCATCTCTGTGAAGTATACTTTGTATGCTGACGACTGAACACTGTCAATTGTTTAAGTGAACTGGGAAAAACAATAATGTTGTCCTCATGAATAAACCATGCAATCCACTTAAAAGCCTCTAACTTCATTGTTGCTCTGTTAGCAGTTTTTGAAAGTTAATTTGCACATCCAAGAACCACTGAACAGAAAAGAGAGCTCTTTATATTTATGAATTGTATTTAAATTGGGTGTTTTTGCCTACCAGTATGGCATTATCACTTTGCTAAGAGGGGCACTCTTACAGATGATTTCTCTCATTTTTCTTATTTTTACATATGCTGTCTGTGGACACTGTTTCCTTCTGGACAGTATAGAGACAGGCAGTGTTTGCCTTAGTTAGTCACTGCCCTCTTGTTTCAGTGAACCACCACCCCTGTTAAATATAACACTATGGAGCTGTTCATGTGGCATTTGATCTAGCAGCAGAGAAGTGATTGTTAGTTTGCAGGGCTGAGGATTGTGTCATTGACAACATTTACATGCACACCAATATCCAGTTATTATTCAGTATACTCAAGTATTCTGTTTTTGAGTTGACACATATAAACATCATATCCCGTTTACAATAACCTGAATATTCTCGTATCCCGGTTTTGAGAAACCCGAATAAGATGCCTGGGATATGCTGATCTTAGATGGGATACCTCTGCATGTAAACATCTGGTTCAGTTTCACATAGTATGACTGTTGAAGTTCAGATGGGAAGAGTAGCAGTTGGAATAGGAACTGAGTCTTGTCACTGACTTCAGGCCTCACATGTAGCACATTATAATATTCAATCCTGAAGAATTAAGTGTTTCTTGTAGTATAATTATAGACCAAATGTACATTGTGTGGAGACATATGACATTTCAGTGGGAACTTTCAAAATACTTTATTTATTTCACCTTTATTTAACCAGGTAGGCAAGTTGAGAACAAGTTCTCATTTACAATTGCGACTTGGCCAAGATAAAGCAAAGCAGTTTGACACATACAACAACACAGAGTTACACATGGAGTAAAACAAACATACAGTCAATAATACAGTAGAAAAATAAATCTATATACAATGTGAGCAAATGAGGTAAAGCCAAAAAAAGGCCATGGTGGCGAAGTAAATACAATATAGCAAGTAAAACACTGTAATGGTTGATTTGCAGTGGAAGAATGTGCAAAATAGAGATAGAAATAATGGGGTGCAAAGGAGCAAAATAAATAAATAAACAAATACAGTAGGAAAAGAGGTAGTTGTTTGGGCTAAATTATAGATGGGCTATGTACAGGTGCAGTAATCTGTGAACTGCTCTGACAGCTGGTGCATAAAGCTAGTGAGGGAGATAAGTGTTTCCAGTTTCAGAGATTTTTGTAGTTCGTTCCAGTCATTGGCAGAGGAGAACTGGAAGGAGAGGCGGCCAAAGGAAAAATTGGTTTTGGGGGTGACCAGAGAGATATACCTGCTGGAGCGCATGCTACAGGTGGGTGCTGCTATGGTGACCAGCAAGCTGAGATAAGGGGGGACTTTACCTAGCAAGGTCTTGTAGATGACCTGGAGCCAGTGGGTTTGGTGACGAAGCGAGGGCCAGCCAACGAGAGCATACAGGTCGCAGTGGTGGGTAGTATATGGGGCTTTGTTGACAAAACGGATGGCACTGTGATAGACTGCATCCAATTTCTTGAGCAGGTTATTGGAGGCTATTTTGTAAATGACGCCGAAGTCGAGGATTGGTAGGATGGTCAGTTTTACAAGGGTATGTTTGGCAGCATGAGTGAAGGATACTTTGTTGCGAAATAGGAAGCCAATTCTAGATTTAACTTAGGATTGGAGATGTTTGATGTGAGTCTGGAAGGAGAGTTTACATTCTAACCAGACACCTAGGTATTTGTAGTTGTCCACATAAGTCAGAACCGTCCTGAGTAGTGATGTTGGACAGGCAGGCAGGTGCAGGCAGCGATCGGTTGAAGAGCATGCATTTAGTTTTACTTGTACTTAAGAGCAATTGGAGGCCACGGAAGGAGAGTTGTATGGCATTGAAGCTCGCCTGGAGCGTTGTTAACACAGTGTCCAAAGAAGGGCCAGAAGTATACAGAATGGTGTCGTCTGCGTAGTGGTGGATCAGAGACTCACCAGCAGCAAGAGCTACATCATTGATGTATACAGAGAAGAGAGTTGGTCCAAGAATTGAACCCTGTGGCACCCCCATAGAGACTGCCAGAGGCCCGGACAACAGGCCCTTTGATTTGACACACTGAACTCTATCAGAGAAGTAGTTGGTGAACCGATGAGCCGATGAGGATGTGGTGATTGACAGAGTCGAAAGCCTTGGCCAGGTCAATGAATACGGCTGCACAGTATTGTTTCTTATCGATGGTGGTTAAGATATCGTTCAGGACCTTGAGCGTGGCTGAGGTGCACCCATGACCAGCTCTGAAACCAGATTGTATAGAAGGTAGCGTGGGATTCGAAATGGTCGGTAATCTGTTTGTTGACTTGTCTTTCGAAGACCTTAGAAAGACAGGGTAGGATAGATATAGGTCTGTAGCAGTTTGGGTCAAGAGTGCCCCCCCCTTTGGAGAGGGGGATGACCGCAGCTGCTTTCCAGTCTTTGGGAATCTCAGACGACACGAAAGAGAGGTTGAACAGGCTAGTAATAGGGGTGGCGACAATTTCGACAGATCATTTTTTAGAAAGAAAGGGTCCAGATTGTCTAGCCCGGCTGATTTGTAGGGGTCCATTTCTGCTTTCTAACTGCCTGTGTGTATGGTTTCTAGCTTCCCTGAAAATGTGCATATCATGGGGGCTGTTCAATGCTACTGTAGAACGCCATAGGATGTTTTTGTGTTGGTTAAGGGCAGTCAGGTCTGGAGAGAACCAAGGGCTATATCTGTTCCTGGTTCTAAATTTCTTGAATGGGGCATGCTTATTTAAGATGGTGAGGAAGGCATTTAAAAAAAATAACCAGGCATCCTCTACTGACAGGATGAGATCAATATCCTTCCAGGATACCCTGGCCAGGTCGATTAGAAAGGCCTGCTCGCTGAAGTGTTTCAGGGAGCGTTTGACAGTGATGAGTGGAGGTCGTTTGACCGCTGACCCATTACAGATGCAGGCAATGAGGCAGTGATCGCTGAGATCTTGGTTGAAAACAGCAGATATGTATTTAGAGGACAAGTTGGTAAGGATGATATCTATGAGGTTGCCCATGTTTACGGCTTTGGGGTGGTACCTGGTAGGTTCATTGATAATTTGTGTGAGATTGAGGGCATCAAGCTTAGATTGTAGGATGGCTGGGGTGTTAAGCATGTTCCAGTTTAGGTCGCCTAGCAGCAGCATCTGAAGATAGATGGGGGGCAATCAGTTCACATATGGTGTCCAGAACACAGCTGGGGGCAGAGGGTGGTCTATAGCAGGCGGAAACGGTGAGAGACTTGTTTTTAGAGAGGTGTATTTTTAAAAGTAGAAGTTCAAATTGTTTGGGTACAGACCTGGATAATAGGACAGAACTCTGCAAGCTATCTTTGCAGTAGATTGCAACACCGCCCCCTTTGGCCGTTTTATCTTGTCTGGACATGTTGTAGTTAGGGATGAAAATTTCAGAATTTTTGGTGTGTCTTCCTAAGCCAGGATTCAGACACGGCTAGAACATCCGAGTTGGCAGAGTGTGCTAAATTAGTGAATAGAACAAACTTAGGGAGGAGTCTTCTAATGTTAACATGCATGAAACCAAGGCTATTACGGTTATAGAAGTGATCAAAAGAGAGTGCCTGGGGAATAGGAGTGGAGCTAGGCACTGCAGGGCTTGAATTCACCTCTACATCACCAGAGGAACAGAGGAGGAGTAGGGTAAGGGTACGGCTAAAAGCTATGAGAATTGGTTGTCTAGAACGTCTGGAACAGAGAGTAAAAGGTGGTTTCTGGGGGCAATAAAATAGCTTCAAGGTATAATGTACAGAGAAGGGTATGGTAGGATATGAATACAGTGGATTTGAACCTTGGTATTGAGTGATGAAAAGAGAGATATTGTCTCTAGAAACATCATTGAAACCAGGTGATGTCATCGCATGTGTGGGTGGTGGAACTGAAAGGTTGGATAAGGTATAGTGAGCAGGGCTAGAGGCTCTACAGTGAAATAAGCCAATAAACACTAACCAGAACAGCAATGGACAAGGCATATTGACATTAAGGAGAGGCATGTTTAGTCGAGTGATCATAAGGGTCCAGTGAGCAGTGAGGTTGGTTGAGGTAACGGCGATTCAGACAGCTAGCGGGGCCATCGGTAGCAAGTTGGCATAGGAGGGAGGTCTGTTTTTAGCCAACTCGTGCGTTTCCGTCGGTAGATCAGTGGGGTTCCGTGTGGTAGAGGGGATCAATCCAATTGGCAAAATCAATATAGTTATAGTGACCCAAGAAAAATTGGCCGATAGACCTATTCAGATAGCAGCCGAATAGACAACTAATGATTAGCGGGCCGCAGATGGATGTTCAGGTAACGTCGCGATGGAGGGGCCAGTTGGATAACTCCCTCGGGCAGCTAATGTCGGTAGTCCAGTCGTGAAGGCACGGTGGGGCTCCACAGTAAAACGGGTCCGGGTAGGTGATTGTAGCCCAGGAGTGGCTGATGGAACTCTTCAGCTGGCTAGCTCCGGAATAATTTATGTTTGCTCCGGGATCGACGTAAGCCAATAGTCACATGGATAGCAGCTAGCTAGCGAGATCCAGGTGTAAATGTCCAGAGCTTGCGGTTGAAATCCGGGAATATGGAGAGAAAAATAGGTCCGGTATGTTCTGGTCTGAGTCGCGTTGTACAAAACTGGCGATAGATTTTCGAGCTAAAGGATGGCTGATGACCACAAACCATGGTTAGCTGAATACTAAAGTTAGCCAGTAAACTGGCTAGCTTCTGGTTAGCTTCTGGTTAGCTTCTGGTTAGCTTCTGGCTAGCTTCTATTGTGGATTTCATATTTGAGGTAAATAATACTTTTGTTTAAATTGGTGAGGCGGGTTGCAGGAGAGTGTTTTGAAGTTGAGTTTTTGGAAAATAAAAATATATAAAAGATATGCGAAGAAAGGTGTAAATATATATATATATATACGGGACACGACAAGACAAGGACAAAGTACGTCTGACTGCTATGCCATCTTGGGATGAATAGGGATGATTTCTGTATTTTGAAAGTTACGTATCTTGAAAACTTGATTGCTGACAAGCAAAACATGTTTGGAATTATTTCAACAATGGACTAATGAAACCAATACAAAAAGACAGTTTTGGTATTATTTTACAGTTATTTTAAATGATTTATACTTTTACTTTGGATACTTAAGTATATTTATAACCAAATATTTTTAGACTTTTACTCAAGTAGTATTTTACTGGGTGACTTTCACTTCTACTTGAGTCATTTTCTATTAAGGTATCTTTACTTTCACTCAAGTATGACAATTGGGCACTTTTTCAGCAACATAAAAGCTTTTTCCACTTTCAACCACACAAGCATCCAATACAAACTGAAATACTTTCAGAAACATGTTGGATCGTTTCACAGCTTCTAATTTCTAAGCCTTCCTAATATCAGAAATTATAAGCAGAAGAAATATGTAAATGAGGCTTATTTTTTAGATTGTTGTTTTTCTCGCACCCCCTGCAAACAAATATTACCGCTGTCTCTGGCCAAATTAGGAATATTCTGTTTATTCATGGTTACAGGGATACTCGTGAGCGGGATATCAAAGGTGAATGTCAACATCTTATCCTGAATAAGACCTTAACTGGGATATGAGCTATTATCCGGACCACTGTGCGCATGTAAACGTGGTCACTGTGTGTTTAACCCTGGCATTGGTGTCACACAGCTACTCACTTGTAACTTTTCTTCCATAGTGCTGTAATGTACTCAACAGGGAGAGAAAGCCCTTAAACATTACGCTGGTGAAAATGTGTAAATGAGACTTGGCCTGGCTGGCCTCCGGAGCTGTGTATGTAGGCAGAGCAGACATTAACGAGGAGTGAGAGACCTGGTGATTTAGAGGGGAAGCAGCCCCACACCACGGAAGGTTAATAAACCCAAATAATATATCTCCAGGCTGTAATTAAGAGAATTTTGATTCAACAATGAAGTCATGATCAAGTCATTTAGACAGTACCGCAGCCAGCAACGTCCCATTTAGACATGTTTACCTTATATTGGATTTTCCTCCTCAGGCAAGTCTCGCAGTGTTCTCCATGGCAACCCGTTGTCACCTGAGAGTAGAGACAGACTGGTGGTTGGTTCTGTGATGGCATGTGTCTGAGGCACTGGCGTACCTACCTGCCAGGGGCGCTAAGTGGAAGAGTGGGCCACTGCCATGCACCCCCACCTTGTCTAATAACACCACTGGGCCTTATTAGTCAGCCTAATAGAATTACTGCCATTGTGTAAGGGCTGGTTTGTGACTGGAAGAGAGAAATGAAGCCATCCATGCTGTGGATGGTGGCTGAGAGACCCTCTTGTTGTGAGGGGTGGGGGAGAGAAAGAGCAGCACGAGAACATGTTTGTTGAGTCCAATAATTGAAATATAGTATTTGTGAGTTGTTGTCCCCACAGCATGACCCAACCACTCCCTAAAAGCCATCTAATTGTGATTTAGATGTGGTTGTTATTTGCCACAGTAATTGCTCTAGCTGTAATCACAGGCTACAAGTTCATTTCCCCCCAACTTAATATGAAATCTGATACAAGTATGGACCTTCAGATTAATGTCAATAGAAAATTGACGTAGTTCCTCTAAAGAACTAGTGTGTCTGTGAAACTGATGTGACAGGCATTTTTGTACGGAGATGTCTCACAGTCATTCTCTGGACCTAGTTTTGTCCCATGGAATAAATGTTGTGGATCTTAATGTTTTTCATCATAATCCTGGACTATCGGACCACCATTTTATTACGTTTGCAAACGCAACAAATAATCTGCTAAGACCCCAACCAAGGAGCATCCAAAGTCGAGGACAAAAATCAGTTAATCACCTAACTGAGGAACTCAATTTAACCTTGCACAATACCCTAGATGCAGTTGCACCCCTAAAAACTAAAAACATGTGTCATAAGAAACTAGCTCCCTGGTATACAGAAAATACCCGAGCTCTGAAGCAAGCTTCCAGAAAATTGGAATGGAAATGGCGCCACACCAAACTGTAAGTCTTCCGACTAACTTGGAAAGACAGTACCGTGCAGTATCGAAGAGCCCTCACTGCTGCTCGATCATCCTATTTTTCCAACTTAATTGAGGAAAATAAGAACAATCCGAAATGTCATATTGATACTGTCGCAAAGCTAACTAAAAAGCAGCATTCCCCAAGTGAGGTTGGCTTTCACTTCAGCAGTAATAAATTCATGAACTTCTTTGAGGAAAATATAATGATCATTAGAAAGCAAATTATGGACTCCTCTTTAAATCTGCGTATTCCTCCAAAGTTCAGTTGTCCTGAGTCTGCACAACTCTGCTAGGACCTAGGATCAAGAGAGACACTCAAGTGTTTTAGTACTATATCTCTTGACACAATGATGAAAATAATCATGGCCTCTAAACCTTCAAGCTGCATACTGGACCCTATTCCAACTAAATTACTGAAAGAGCTGCTTCCTGTGCTTGGCCCTCCGATGTTGAACATAATAAACTGCTCTCTATCCACCGGATGTGTACCAAACTCACTAAAAGTGGCAGTAATAAAGCCTCTCTTGAAAAAGCCAAACCTTGACCCAGAAAATATAAAAAACTATCGGCCTATATCGAATCTTCCATTCCTCTCAAATGTTTTTGAACAAGCTGTTGCAACTCACTGCCTTCCTGAAGACAAACAATGTATACGAAATGCTTCAGACTGGTTTTAGACCCCATCATAGCACTGAGACTGCACTTGTGAAGGTGGTAAATGTCCTTTTAATGGCGCCAGACCGAGGCTCTGCATCTGTCCTCGTGCTCCGAGACCTTAGTGCTGCTTTTGATACCATCGATCACCACATTCATTTGGAGAGATTGGAAACCCAAAATAGTCTACACGGACGAGTTCTGGCTTGGTTTAGATATTATCTGTCGGAAAGATATCAGTCTGTCTCTGTGAATGGTTTGTCCTCTGACAAATCAACTGTAAATTTCGGTGTTCCTCAAGGTTCCGTTTTAGGGCCACTATTGTTTTCACTATATATTTTATAATGTTAACTTTCACTGCTATGCGGATGACGCACAGCTGTACATTTCAATGAAACATGGTGAAGCCCCAAAATTGCCCTCGCTAGAAGCCCGTGTTTCAGACATAAGGAAGTGGATGGCTGCAAACTTTCTACTTTTAAAATCGGACAAAACAGAGATGCTTGTTCTAGGTCCCAAGAAACATAGAGATCTTCTGTTGAATCTGACAATTAATCTTGATGGTTGTACCGTCCTCTCAAATAAAATTGTGAAGGACCTCGGCGTTACTCTGGACCCTGATCTCTTTTTTGACGAACATATCAAGACTGTTTCAATGACAGATTTTTCCATCTACGTAACATTGCAGAAATCTGAAACTTTCTGTCCAAAAATGATGCAGAAAAATGTATCCATGCTTTTGTCACTTCTAGGTTAGACTACTGCAGTGATCTACTTTCCGGAGTAATATAATCAAGTTTTTTGGTTCTAGTCAGGATTCTAGCAGCTGAAGTTTATTTAGTGCTTTATCCGGGTAGCCAGTGCTAGCCTCCCTACACTGGCTTCCTGTTAAGGCAAGGGCTGATTTCAAGGTTTTACTGCTAACCTACAAAGCATTACATGGGCTTGCTCCTATCTATCTTTCCGACTTGGTCCTGCCGTACATACCTACACGTACGCTACGGTCACAAGACGCAAGCCTCCTAATTGTTCTAAGCAAACAGCTGGAGGCAGGGCTTTCTCCGAAAGAGCTCAATTTTTATGGAATGGTCTGCCTACCCATGTGAGAGACGCAGACTCGGTCTCAACCTTTAAGACTTTACTGAAGACTCATCACTTCAGTGGGTCATATGATTGAGTGTAGTCTGGCCCAGGAGTGTGAAGGTGAACAGAAAGGCTCTGGAGCAACGAACTGCCCTTGCTGTCTCTGCCTGGCCGGTTCCCCTCTCTCCACTGGGATTCTCTGCCTCTAACCCTATTACAGGGGGTGAGTCACTGGCTTACTGGTGCTCTTTCATGCCATCCCTAGGAGGGGTGCGTCACTTGAGTGGGTTGAGTCACTGACGTGATCTTCCTGTCTGGGTTGGCGCCCCCCCTTGGGTTGTGCCTTGGCGGAAATCTTTGTGGGCTATACTCGGCCTTGTCTCAGGATGGTAAGTTGGTGGTTGAAGATATCCCTCTAGTGGTGTGGGGGCTGTGCTTTGGCAAAGTGGGTGGGGTTATATCCTTCCTGTTTGGCCCTGTCCGGGGGTATCATGAGGCCACAGTGTCTCCTGACCCCTCCTGTCTCAGCCTTCAGTATTTATGCTGCAGTAATTTATGTGTCGGGGGGCTAGGGTCAGTTTGTTATATCTGGAGTACTTCTCCGGTGTCCTGTGTGAATTTAAGTATGCTCTCTCTAATTCTCTCTTTCTCTCTTTCTTTCCCTCTCTCGGAGGACCTGAGCCCTAGGACCATGCCTCGGGACTACCTGGCATGATGACTCCTTGCTGTCCCCAGTCCACCTGGCCGTGCTACTGCTCCAGTTTCAACTGTTCTGCCTGCGGCTATGGAACCCTGATCTGTTCACCGGAGGTGCAACCTGTCCCCAACCTGCTGTTTTCAACTCTCTAGAGACAGCAGAAGCGGTAGAGATACTCTTAATGATCGGCTATGAAAAGCCAACTGACATTTACTCCTGAAGTGGTGACTTGCTGCACCCTCGACAACTACTGTGATTATTATTATTTGACCATGCTGGTCATTTATGAACATTTGAACATCTTGGCCATGTTCTGTTATAATCTCCACCCGGCACAGCCAGAAGAGGACTGGCCACCCCTCATAGCCTGGATCCTCTAGGTTTCTTCCTAGGTTTTGGCCTTTCTAGGGAGTTTTTCCTAGCCACCGTGCTTCTACACCTGCATTGCTTGCTGTTTGGGGTTTTAGGCTGGGTTTCTGTACAGCACTTTGAGATATCAGCTGATGTAAGAAGGGCTTTATAACTCAATTTGATTTGATGTTCCACTGCCAATCAATCAACAAAAGAGCAGACCATTCACTTCCCGTTTCTCCATTGCTCAATTAACAACAAATCAAAACACAGTGCCCCTGCTTCATATCGAGGGTGAATAGCGGAGCCACAAACATCTATTTTTTTGTGCCTCTGCTCCAGAATTTAATTAGCATTTTTTCTAACCTGTGAGCCCATCATTTCAGCTCTGCTGTAAGATGCAGAATTAATGAAGCCGTTTTCTGCCCCCAGATTTTCACACCGCGGCTTTGAACATCTGCACCCTGTCATGTATCATCCTATTAATTTCTACTTAATTTGATCCTAATATGTGCCTACACGAGGAGCCAGATGTTGCTGTCCACTGTGGCACACTAAGTTGTGTTTGGGGAAGTTTTTGCACAGGACCCTGGGTGGGTCTAAGGCGGGCAGAGTGTGTTTGAAATCACTCATTAATATGTAGTTTGGTGATTTCCTTATTTATATATAGGTTTTTACTGTCAGTGCACACTGAAATCAATCAGCATTTGACATGGTCCCTGTGGATAGGACGGTTTACAACATCATCATCCAGCAGATATATCTGTTCCAAACAAGTAAGTCCCTTTTTATGATTGGGGTTTTCTGGCTTACAAAGGAAACATGTCAAATCAATCATAATCTCTATTATCGTTTTGCTACTCAAAATAAAATGTGTTTTTAGTGAATGAAAAAGTCAATGAGGAGGTAGTGTAATAACAGTCAACAAATGTCAGGAGACACTGGCAAAGTAGGCAAACAAGCTCTTCAAATGTGTCAATAGCTGTGATAAACATTAGCAGAACTATGGAGAATTTCATACCGTAACAAGAAGAAAATGTGTTCCATCAGGATTGTGGCATCTAATAGGGAAGTAATATATGTGTGATAGTGTTTAGTGGGTTGGATGCTCAGTGTCTGTCTGATTGTGTAGTGTGTGTAGAAATCCCTGTGCTTCAGTCCTAATCAGTACCATATGCCGGCCCCTGGCCCTTGGCCCACGGCCCCTGGCCTTCGCTGCTCTTGTCATATCATGTTGCTCCTAGACATGCCTCTTGACATGCCCTGCATCCAGCAGCCAGCTCTGTGCTAATGAGAAAAGTGATACGTACAGGAGGAGACAGAGGGATGCAGACGGACAGAGAGGAGGGGAGGGTCATATGACCCTCCAGAGTGGGGCCCCATCATGAGGGGGACGAGGAGGGCAGGGCTGCATCACAGAGAGCTCCCCTGATGAGTCTTTGACTTGATTGTGGCGACTGGCTTTGTTACTGTTCTGTAGAGGATACCATCAATATAGAGGGTGTTTCCCACCTCTCTAGTCACTCAATAAAACCTAGATAACCTTTACCTTTCTGCCAAGGCTTTACTGATGGATTGGTCATCTCAATCACTGTACTATGTCACTGAGAGTCACCCTTCCTAGCTTTAACGTAACTCAAAACCTGGTGGAAAATAGATACGGGTCAACAAGACATGTATGGAAATCAGCAGTATTTTGAGAGTTAAATTAGATTAATGTAAACACTCCAAATATGCTTGGCCTTGATTACATTGTTTGTATTATCCTCACTGGGGTCATGGGGTCAATTCCGTAATTTTGTTGTGGATGGTCATTACATGAGGAGGAAAAGCTGAGCTGGGTTGTCTGAGGAGAGGAGAAGAAAGGAGACCCAGGCTGGAGCTCAGCTGAAATTGAAACACCCACCCATCTCCCTGCGTCTGTCTGAGGGGGCATCTGCTCCTGTTTAACCCAGGTCCTCAGCACCAATCTGACTGACTGGGTCAGCATAGAGTATATACTGTCCTTAACTCCCCTCCTCCACTTGAAAAGGAGTGACACGCGGCACTACAAACACACAGCACCATACAACACTCAGGCTGTAGTTGTCTGACATTTTTCGGAAACTATCAAAACCTGACGCTTGGTATGGGATTTTAAACTGTACATCAATGTATTGTTTCCTCCTTTGCTTTATAATAAAACTATTCTAGAAATATGTTAATGGTAGCCCTCCCTATTGTAACAGATGGTGCATCAAAGTAGCAGTACAGTATACTACAGTATTCTGAGATCTCTAGGAATCTCAAGCCAAGCTGCCGTTAGCGCTGTGGCTCTGTTGTCATCTAAAGTGACTGTGCAGCTTAGTGTTTTTGTCAGCTGACTGGTCTCTCATTGTTTTGCATGCTGTCACACCATGGCTGTGAGAAGGAGCCCCCTCAGGCAAAGAACATGTCAGGCAGCTTTGTTATACTACAGGATGCTAGTGCTCCCTAGGCTGCTCCACGGCTCCACTGCTAACTGGGGAAGTCAAGGAGATTAAATGGAACATCCTGAAACTTCTCGTTCGTAATGCATGGTGACATGTACACTCTGCTGAGACTGTAGGCATGCTGGTACAAAAGTGAAGACAGAGACGAAACACGTTTTGCTACTGGAAAGACCTTTTGTCGTAAGGTCTGTTTTTATTTGATGTTTGACAGTGGCGTGCGTGTCACGTAGTATATACTATACGTCATTCCTGATGAAAGAATTTCCGATTATGAGCACTGTCTCTTGCCCTGCTGCTGATAGTGTTTAGTGTAGCATTTCTTTTGGTTGAGAAACTTCTGCTGCTTCTTCTGAGAGTGGCGGCCTTTGGATATGTGACGGGATGTGTTTAAAATGCATCTTGTTCATCGCCTCGAGGGCTAAAGGAACAACTGCTATTCTATTCAAGAAAATGTCTGTATAATGGATAGTCTTGTTTTCGTGTGTCCCATTGAATAGTATATTAATGAAGCACTCTGATACTTCTCAAATGAATTATTCAGGAGAGAATCCAGCTCCAAGTCACTCAAAAGCCAGTCTTTGACGTTAGGGAACCGGTCTACAGAGAAGAGGTGAAAGCCCTAGCCATTCTCAGCTTGGTTGGCTGGCTGTGATAATGGTGGTTTTCCTTAGCAGGTCATTGTGACTCAGGAGATGCAGGGGGCGGAGGGGACTGGATGCAGGGGATTGACTGTCACAGGGAGAGGATGAGGAACACAGGTCTTGTCAGTCACTTAATTTCACTGACAAGGACATACAAGCCAGAGACCAGAGATTAAAAGCTATGGGACATTTCTACTGAGAAAATAGAATGGAAGAGAACGAGGGAGGGAGGAAGGAAGGAAGGGAGGGCATTTGGGTGGAGATGGAGAGAGTGAGAGAAAGAGAAATGACAGTCAGACACAGAAATATAAATGTCTGAAATGGTCATTATTATTTCATACAAATGCCTTTTCTTTGCTTGAAAAATGTAAGCCGCAGTGGCAGTGGCGGTACTGAAGAAAGCCCAGGGACCACAGATGATTTAGTTTGGAGAGGGGAGCGTATGCAAAAACCACATGTGCAACAGCCAGCAGTAAACAGTGAATATGTGGTGAACTTGGCAGGACACTGCATTTTCTGGGGAGCACACAGCCAATTTGTGTTGAATAAAGAGAGGGCTAGCTCGCTTTCTTATTTCAGTTTGAGGGTACGCCAATGTTTTTATTCAGCTCTCTTTGTAATGCAGAGCATTCCCAACCTTCAAAGTAGCGCAACAGCAACATAGCTATTACACAATGTTGTAAATGTATTGTATGTGAAGAATTAAAACATATGATGTGCGTGTCATCCACAGAATCGGCTGGTAATTCATCAAACAATGTGAGAAACATTTGAGAACTACTGTACTACGGTGGAGCAGTATCTGGACTGGACTTCAGCATCACCTAGGTCCTTAATGTAGGGAGCTGTTTTTAGGGCCAAAGCTCCACAGGTCCTATCCAGGGTGTTTCTATGTTATATTTTTAATGACAACTAATTGGCACAATCATACACTCACACTCATTGATTCAAAATGCAAAGAACCACATTAATGAGTAATAAAATACAGAATACAATAAAACACAATCAATAACGAGAAATCAGGACAAACCATGAGGGCACATGCAGCAGTTACTGTATTCTACAGGATATGTTCTCTCAGTGGCTTGTCATTTTGCAATAAAATCATAGATGTTTTTGCTGGAAAATGCTGAGTAAATTCTGTCTTTATCCAGGAGTAACCTTTACCTTTACTCCACACTGTAGCCCCCCCCAGGAGATCACACTTTCTAACAAAAATGGTAAGTGGAATGACTAAATCCTGTTTTTCTCCCTCTCCAGATGTTGACGACCTGATGAATATTTTGATATTCTGAATGATAAAATAATCTTGGGTTTGCATGGTGCAGATTAAATATTCACTATTGTAGTTGAAGGTTTCCAAATCAAAGGTGCTTTTACCAACATATTGATTACTTCCCATGTAATAATGTACTACAACTACAGTCTGGATCCAGACACATCTCTCTCTGCTTGTTGTGGGCATATGCTAATGGGGACATCACCAGTTCCACACAACACCCGCGTTCAACAAGCTTTTACATTTCAATCCTAAAATTCGAACCCCCTTCCCTAATTAGTTACATGCTTGTTGGTGGTACAAACTATCCTTTAGTCAACTGCGAATAAACAAAAATGGCCTGTATTGCTACATTCTTTAGCCACTGGTTCATTGACCATCTGTACGTAAAAATAAACAAGGCATCTCCTTTCTGCCTCTGTAGGACTCTCACATCGCTGGAGGCTTTGATCTGTGCTCTCTGATCTATCGGGCTCATGGTGTCACGTCCCCCTGCGATGTGGCGAATTAATTAGGTGGAACGGGTATTTATCCGTTAAAATCATAATACTAATTTACCCAATGCACTGTGGCGTCTCTGTGGGTGGTAGCAGTGGGTCCAAGTTTTATGAAAAGTGCTTAGAGCCCCACAACGTCATCTGATGAGCCGCACACTAAATGGATTGAGAGTCTGTGGAGCCTGGGAGCATCCAGAGACACTAATTATTAACAATAATCAATTCAATTATCACATGTTTCTATTGCTCTCTTTATGTGTCGCACAAATATATTAATTTGTAAGAATGAAGGAAAAGTCAGTACTAATTAAGGCCCAACATTCTACTGGCGGAAATGCCTCTCAGTTCCTTTCCCATGCTCAGACAGGGAGGTGAAGTGGCCTGAGTGTGTGTGTGTGTGTGTGTGTGTGTGTGTGTGTGTGTGTGTGTGTGTGTGTGTGTGTGTGTGTGTGTGTGTGTGTCTGTCAGAGCGATCTGACGGTGAGTCTCTTTGACATTAGCACATTGGTCATAAAATGGGTGTTATTGAATTATTGCAATAGTGAACACACACGCTCTGTTTGCAAACCTTCTTGCCAAACCCTTACTATCAAATCTTGCCTCGTTTCTTTGTCGCTAAACCAAATATAGTGTATATATTGTTCATTCCTGTGTATAATGCGGCGGGCGGGGTAGGCCTCTGGTTCCCTCGTCTGAATGCGAGCTGTTCTGTGCCCTGGCCTCTGAATGCTATCTCTGAGCAGCAGCGCCCAGAATGCACGCTATTCCCACACCCACCAAATGCCACTCGGGGATAAGAACAACACAATTGATAGAAAGTGTATTCTTTTCCATAGGTTCCCACCAGCATGTCGCTAACCGTTTCCAGGCCTTTATCAAATAACAAATCCCTTTGAAAAATGGGGAAACAAAGTACCAGGCAGCATTGTTGCTCTGCACTTTGACAGGAATAATCTGTCTTTTCCATCACCCTGCGTTGGGAGAGCGTAAACTCTGCCTGGCTAACGCTCGTCTCCCAGGGGCAGGGATCCAGCCGCGTCCGTCTCAGCTATCTGCTGCACTCAGTCTCCACAGTCAGTCTCCCCTGTTGCACAACTGTAGCAGTCCCCCCATGCAGCACTAGTAGGACAGACAGAGGGAGCACACACTCACTGTTCCTCTGTCTCTTTCTCTCTCTCCCCAAATCTGGAATAAGATTCAATTACACTCTTTCATTATCCACTTTCTTTACGACAGTTTTAATTTGTTTATGTTTTATTTCTATTTATCTTTATCCAGGTTAACTTTAATCCAGAGTACAATTTTGGATTTGATGAAACTCTTTGGTTCTCCTTTTTGTTTATTTTCCATGTTTAAATACCTCAACAGATTTGAAATAAATACCTCAATATTTGAATGATATTATATGTATTTTTATTTTTAACAACAGTGTATCTTTAAAAATAGCTTTTTGCTACCTTCATTATCCTTTTCAATGGTTTTATGTAAAACTTTGTGGCTTGTGTTTTCATATAGTTTATTCATGATTTGCCAATGATGACGGCAATATTTATATTTCTATATAAAGTAAACAATGTCTATCAATGTGCATCATCAGGCTATAAAGTCACTGAGTAAACATAGGAAATGATGATGTCGTACAAAAATGTATAATGTTTTTGAAAATGTTCACCAGAATATATTATCAGAGGCTAGAAATGCCTGTGCTATTTACTCTAACCTCAGATACAACAACCCTTACCACGGCCACGCTGACTGAGTACCACCTTTTCCCAGGTTATCCCCACAGTGGAGTTCCATCTACTGGACTACGTTGGTACTGCTCTGTCTGTGAAGTATTCAACTCAGCGACCCGCAATCAAGATCACATCACCTCAACACACTCCTTCAGATCCTTATTGACAGTGACCCCCACTACAGGCCTGAGGCAAGTAAACCCTCCACCCTCTTCAGCATACATTGTATGAAGCCAACCTACATAGCTCTGGTCTTGCTATAATCTGTAAGTCTGCTTTTACACTCAAATCAATATTTTAAAGGATACATTCCATGTGTACTTTAGGCAAGGTACTAGCTGCTAGTGAGGTTTAGTTACTGGTTATTATATGGCTAGCAGTAGTTCTAACAGAAACTTGATCATATAGTAATGAACTGAGTTTGGTATTATACAGTATCACTCTATTTATGGGTAGCCTATTTAGCATTATACAATGGGACTAGTTATAAGAAGGCAGTGTTGTACCATAGGACTACTTAGCTTGTACATTAAAACAGATAGCTTTCTAGGACAAACACTCATAATGGATACATATCTGAAAAAGCGATCTTACATGTGTGGAGATTCCAGTAACATTATGCTACTGTGTCTATGATGATATTTTAGATTTGAATCCAACTGTACTACCACCTATTATTTTAGAAGCAAAAAACATTTACCTCTATTTTCTTATCTTATAGATTTGTAGATAGTTCTAATTTAATTAGAATTTTGATGGACAATTATGATGACTATTGTCACCTAGAGCTAGTTTTGCCACGTGTTGAGCTGGAAATCTCTGCATCTACTGAATACGCTGAATATGGAACACATCTTTATAACACTTGTGTTGTCTGTCTGGTTGAGTGAGGAGGTGAAAATCTGTTTCAAGATGCAGCAGGGTAGAGATACGCCACTGCTCTAACAGATGAATAGATCAGTAGAAGTGTCGCCACCCTCTCCGATTATGACACGGAGGCCAATCATAATTACCCACTAGATGACAACCTCAAAAGAAGTCAGTCTGGAGTACTTCAGTACAGCCACACCAACCAAATAGTAGAATAGCTTTTTTCCAATTCAAATGTGTTATTTTTACTTTAATCAACTTGAACTAATTCTTCATTCTGAACATACAATGAGAAAGTAATTGTTAAAAATAAAAAAAATCAATGCACATAATATCATAGTTTAATTTCCTGTCGGTGGCAGATAGAATGTGACTGTCTACTTTTGTCCTGTTCCATTATGCCTCTGCTTGGAATGATCCCCGTAGCCTCTGTTCACAAACAGGTGAAACACAAACCGTGGCCTGCCATTATGCCTCTGCTTGGAATGATCCCCGTAGCCTCTGTTCACAAACAGAGGCAACACAAACCGTGGCCTGCCATTATGCCTCTGCTTGGAATGATCCCCGTAGCCTCTGTTCACAAACAGGAGCAACACAAACCGTGGCCTGCCATTATGCCTCTGCTTGGAATGATCCCCGTAGCCTCTGTTCACAAACAGGAGCAACACAAACTGTGGCCTGCCATTACACCTCTGCTTGGAATGATCCCCGTAGCCTCTGTTCACAAACAGGAGCAACACAAACCGTGGCCTGCCATTATGCCTCTGCTTGGAATGATCCCCGTAGCCTCTGTTCACAAACAGGAGCAACACAAACCGTGGCCTGCCATTATGCCTCTGCTTGGAATGATCCCGTAGCCTCTGTTCACAAAACAGGAGCAACACAAACCGTAGCCTGCCATTATGCCTCTGCTTGGAATGATCCCGTAGCCTCTGTTCACAAAAAGGTGAAACACAAACCGTGGCCTGCCACTGTGCCTCTGCTTGGAATGATCCCCTGTAGCCTCTGTTCACAAACAGGAGCCTGCCATTATGCCTCTGCTTGGGAAACCCCGGCCTGTTCACATTATGCCTCTGCTTGGAATGATCCCCGTAGCCTCTGTTCACAAACAGGAACAACACAAAACCGGCCTGCCATTGTGCCTCTGCTTGGAATGATCCCCGTAGCCTCTGTTCACAAACAGGAGCAACACAAACCGTGGCCTGCCATTATGCCTCTGCTTGGAATGATCCCCGTAGCCTCTGTTCACAAACAGGAGCAACACAAACCGTGGCCTGCCATTATGCCTCTGCTTGGAATGATCCCCGTAGCCTCTGTTCACAAACAG
>NW_027038157.1:0-26656 GCF_034236695.1 Oncorhynchus nerka | reverse complement strand
GTTAGATACTGTGCTAAGAGGCAGACAGTTAGATACTGTGCTAAGAGGCAGACAGTTAGATACTGTGCTAAGAGGCAGACAGTTGGATACTGTGCTAAGAGGCAGACAGTTAGATACTGTGCTAAGAGGCAGACAGTTAGATACTGTGCTAAGAGGCGAGACAGTTAGATACTGTGCTAAGAGGCAGACAGTTAGATACTGTGCTAAGAGGCAGACAGTTAGATACTGTGCTAAAGAGGCAGACAGTTAGATACTGTGCTAAGAGGCAGACAGTTAGATACTGTGCTAAGAGGCAGACAGTTAGATACTGTGCTAAGAGGCAGACAGTTAGATACTGTGCTAAGAGGCAGACAGTTAGATACTGTGCTAAGAGGCAGACAGTTAGATACTGTGCTAAGAGGCAGACAGTTGGATACTGTGCTAAGAGGCAGACAGTTAGATACTGTGCTAAGAAGGCAGACAGTTGGATACTGTGCTAGGAGGCAGACAGTTAGATACTGTGCTAAGAGGCAGACAGTTAGATACTGTGCTAAGAGGCAGACAGTTAGATACTGTGCTAAGAGGCAGACAGTTAGATACTGTGCTAAGAGGCAGACAGTTAGCTACTGTGCTAAGAGGCAGACAGTTCGATACTGTGCTAAGAGGCAGACAGTTCGATACTGTGCTAAGAGGCAGACAGTTAGATACTGTGCTAAGAGGCAGACAGTTCGATACTGTGCTAAGAGGCAGACAGTTAGATGCTGCGTGCTAAGAGGCAGACAGTTAGATACTGTGCTAAGAGGCAGACAGTTAGATACTGTGCTAAGAGGCAGACAGTTAGATACTGTGCTAAGAGGCAGACAGTTAGATACTGTGCTAAGAGGCAGACAGTTAGATACTGTGCTAAGAGGCAGACAGTTAGCCACTGTGCTAAGAGGCAGACAGTTGATACTGTGCCAAGAGGCAGACAGTCCGGACATCAGGCCAAGAGGCAGACAGTTAGCCACTGTGCTAAGAGGCAGACAGTTAGCTACTGTGCTAAGAGGCAGACAGTTAGATACTGTTAAGAGGCAGACATGTTAGCTACTGTGCTAAGAGACAGTTAGATACTGTGCTAAGAGGCAGACAGCTAGGATACTGGCTAAGAGGGCAGACATGTTAGATACTGTGCTAAGAGGGCTAGACAGTTAGATATCAGCTAAGAGGCAGACAGTTAGCTACTGTGCTAAGAGGCAGACAGTTCGATACTGTGCTAAGAGGCAGACAGTCTCAGCCACTGTGCTAAGAGGCAGACAGCTGGATACTGTGCCAAGAGGCAGACAGTCTGATACTGTAAGAGGCAGACAGTTAGGGCTTACTGTACAGAGGCAGACAGTTAGCCACTGTGCTAAGAGGCAGACAGTTAGCTACTGTGCTAAGAGGCAGACAGTTAGCTATCAGGCTAAGAGGCAGACAGTTAGATTACTTGTGTTAAGGAGGGCAGACAGCTGGATACCAGCTAAGAGGCAGACAGTTAGACACTGTTAAGAGAAGACAGCTGATACCTGCCAAGAGGCAGACAGTTAGACACTGTGCCAAGGGCAGACAGTCTCGACACTGTGCCAAGACAGACAGTTTGAGTTGTGCCAAGAGGCAGACAGTTAGATACTGTAGCTAAGAGGCAGACAGTTACCACTGTGATAAGAGGCACAGTTTAGACTGGTGCTAAGAGGCAGACAGCCAGATACTGTGCTAAGAGGCAGACAGTCCGATACTGTGCTAAGAGGCAGACAGTTGCCACTGTGCTAAGAGGCAGACAAGGTTGGATACTGTGCTAAGAGGCAGACAGTCTGATACTGTGCTAAGAGGCAGACAGTTTAGATACTCTGCCAAGAGGCAGACAGTCCGCTGATACTCAGCTAAGAGGCAGACAGTTAGATACCGTGCCAAGAGAGACAGTTAGATAATGTGCTAAGAGGCAGACAGTCCGGGATACTGTACAAGAGGCAGACAGTTAGCTACTGTGCTAAGAGGCAGACAGTTAGGCCACTGTGCCAAGAGGCAGACAGTCCGAGCTACTGTGCCAAGAGGCAGACAGTTAGCCACTGTGCCAAGAGGCAGACAGTTGGGATACCAGGCTAAGAGGCAGACAGTTGGCCACTGTGCTAAGAGGCAGATAGTTAGATACTGTGCAGAGCAGACAGTTAGATACTGTGCTAAGAGGCAGACAGTTGGATACTGTGCTAAGAGGGCAGACAGTTAACTACTGTGCTAAGAAGCAAGACAGTTAGATACTGTGCTAAGAGGCAGACAGTTGGATACTGTGCTAAGAGGGCAGACAGTCTGGATACTGTGCTAAGAGGCAGACAGTTAGATACTGTGCTAAGAGGCAGACAGTCCGACATGTGCCAAGAGGCGACAGTTGATACTGTGCTAAAGAGAGTAGGCAGACAGTTAGATACTCTGCTAAGAGGCAGACACTGATATGGCAGAGCAGACAGTTGTCTGTGCTAAGAGGCAGACAAGTTAGCTACTGTGCTAAGAGGCAGACAGTTCGATACTGTGCTAAGAGGCAGACAGTTAGATACTGTGCTAAGAGGCAGACAGTTAGATACTGTGCTAAGAGGCAGACAGTTAGATACTGTGCTAAGAGGCAGACAGTTGGATACTGTGCTAAGAGGCAGACAGTTAGATACTGTGCTAAGAGGCAGACAGTTAGCTACTGTGCTAAGAGGCAGACAGTTAGATACTGTGCTAAGAGGCAGACAGTTAGCTACTGTGCTAAGAGGCAGACAGTTGGATACTGTGCTAAGAGGCAGACAGTTCAATACTGTGCTAAGAGGCAGACGAGTTAGATACTGTGCTAAGAGGCAGACAGTTAGATACTGTGCTAAGAGGCAGACAGTTAGATACTGTGCTATGAGGCAGACAGTCTGATACCGTGCTGGTTATGGACAGTCTGACACTGTGCCAAGAGGCAGACATGCGATACTGTGCCAAGAGGCAGACAAGGACATCAGCACAGGCGACAGCTAGCCACTGGTGGCGGGCGAGGCAGACAGCAGATACTGTGCGAAGAGGCAGATAGGTGGCCTTATTTACTTATGCCAAGAGGCAGATACAGTTAGATACTGCTAAGAGGCAGACAGTTAGATACTGCACAAGAGGCATGGAAGCGAGATTACCTCTGGGGGCGAAGGAGGTGGAGGAGGAGTTAGCCACTCTGCGAAGGAGGTGACAGTCAGGAGATACTGTGCCAAGAGGCAGACAGCTGGATACTGTGCAAGAGGCAGACAGTTAGATACTGTGCTAAGAGGTGACAGCTGGATACTGTGCGAATAGGCAGACAGTTGATTACCTGTGCTAAGAGGGGCAGACAGTTAGATTACTGTGCTAAGAGGCAGACAGTTAGATACTGTGCCAAGAGGCAGACAGCTGATTGTGCCAAGAGGCAGACAGCCGATTACCTGTGCCAAGATAAGACAGTTACACTTCAGCTTAAGGAGGCAAGTGACAGCTGGATACTGGTGCCATGATGCAGATCACAGGACATCGTCAAGGAGTGCTATGACAGTTGATTACCTGAAGCTTAAGGAGGCGACGTCTGACACTCTGCAGCTAAGGAGGGTAAGGACAGTCTGGGCTATTGTGCCAAGAGGCAGACAGCTAGGATACTGTGCTAAGAGGCAGACAGTTAGATACTGTGCTAAGAGGCAGACAGTTAGCTACTCAAAGTAAGAGGCAGACAGTTAGATACTGTGCTAAGAGGCAGACAGTTAGATACTGTGCTAGAGGCAGACAGTTAGATACTGTGCTAAGAGGCAGACAGTTAGATACTGTGCTAGAGGCAGACAGTTAGATACTGTGCTAAGAGGCAGACAGTTGGATACTGTGCTATGAGGGCAGACAGTTAGAAACTGTGCTAAGAGGCAGACAGTTAGCTACTGTGCTAACAGGCAGACAGTTGGATACTGTGCTAAGAGGCAGACAGTTAGATACTGTGCTAAGAGGCAGACAGTTAGATACTGTGCTAAGAGGCAGACAGTTAGATACTGTGCCAAGAGGCAGACAGTTGTGATACTGTGCTAGAGGCAGACAGTTGGATACTGTGCTAGAGGCAGACAGTTAGATACTGTGCTAAGAGGCAGACAGTTAGATACTGTGCTAAGAGGCAGACAGTTAGCTACTGTGCTAAGAGGCAGACAGTTAGATACTGTGCTAAGAGGCAGACAGTTGCTACTGTGCTAAGAGGCAGACAGTTGATACTGTGCTAAGAAGCGAACAGTTAGGATACTGTGCTAAGAGGCAGACAGTTAGCTACTGTGCTAAGAGGCAGACAGTTGGATACTGTGCTAAGAGGCAGACAGTTCGATACTGTGCTAAGAGGCAGACAGTTAGATACTGTGCTAAGAGGCAGACAGTTAGATACTGTGCCAAGAGGCAGACAGTTAGATACTGTGCTAAGAGGCAGAGAGTTAGCTACTGTGCTAAGAGGCAGACAGTTAGATACTGTGCTAAGAGGCAGACAGTTGGATACTGTGCTAAGAGGCAGACAGTTAGATACTGTGCTAAGAGGCAGACAGTTGGATACTGTGCTAATAGGCAGACAGTTAGATACTGTGCTAAGAGGCAGACAGTTAGATACTGTGCTAAGAGGCAGACAGTTCGATACTGTGCTAAGAGGCAGACAGTTAGCTACTGTGCTAAGAGGCAGACAGTTCGATACTGTGCGAAGAGGCAGACAGTTCGATACTGTGCTAAGAGGCAGACAGTTAGATACTGTGCTAAGAGGCAGACAGTTAGATACTGTGCTAAGAGGCAGACAGTTGGATACTGTGCTAAGAGGCAGACAGTTAGATACTGTGCTAAGAGGCAGACAGTTAGATACTGTGCTAAGAGGCAGACAGTTCGATACTGTGCTAAGAGGCAGACAGTTCGATACTGTGCTAAGAGGCAGACAGTTAGATACTGTGCCAAGAGGCAGACAGTTAGATACTCTGCTAAGAGGCAGACAGTTAGCTGTGCTAAGAGGCAGACAGCTGGATACTAAGAGGCATGACAGTAGATACTGTGCTAAGAGGCAGACAGTTAGATACTGTGCCAAGAGGCAGACAGTTGGATACCTGGCTAAGAGGCAGTTAGATACTGGGCTAAGAGGCAGACAGTTAGATACTGTGCCAAAGAGGCAGACAGTTAGATACTGTGCTAAGAGGCAGACAGTTCGATACTGTGCTAAGAGGCAGACAGTTGGATACTGTGCTAAGAGGCAGACAGTTAGATACTGTGCTAGAGGCAGACAGTTAGATACTGTGCTAAGAGGCAGACAGTTAGCTACTGTGCTAAGTGCCACGTTCAAGAGGCAGACAGTCCAATACTGTGCTAAAGATGCATGTTAGATACCCTGACAGTTAGCTACTGTGCTAAGAGGCAGACAGTTGGATACTGTGCTAAGAGGCAGACAGTTAGATACTGTGCTAAGAGGCAGACAGTTAGCTACTGTGCTAAGAGGCAGACAGTTAGCTACTGTGCTAAGATGCAGACAGTTAGATAATGTGCTAAGAGGCAGACAGTTAGATACTGTGCTAAGAGGCAGACAGTTAGCTACTGTGCTAAGGAGCAGACAGTTGGATACTGTGCTAAGAGGCAGACAGTTAGATACTGTGCTAAGATAAGCAGACAGTTAGATACTGTGCTAAGAGGCAGACAGTCCATTAAGAGGCAGACAGTTGATACTGTGCTAAGAGGCAGACAGTTGGATACTGTGCTAAGAGGCACAGTTAGTTAGAGGCAGACAGTAGATACTGTGCTAAGAGGCAGACAGCCAACTGTGCTAAGAGGCAGACAGTTAGATACTGTGCTAAGAGGCAGACAGTTAGATACTGTGCTAAGAGGCAGACAGTTAGACACCGTGCCAAGCTAAGAGGCAGACAGTTAGCTACTGTGCTAAGAGGCAGACAGTTAGATACTGTGCACTAAGGGAGGCAGACAGTTAGCTACTGTGCAAAGAGACAGTTAGCAGACAGTTAGATACTGTGCTAAGAGGCAGACAGTTAGCTACTGTGCTAAGAGGCAGACAGTTCGATACTGTGCTAAGAGGCAGACAGTTAGATACTGTGCTAAGAGGCAGACAGTTAGCTACTGTGCTAAGAGGCAGACAGTTCGATACTGTGCTAAGAGGCAGACAGTTCGATACTGTGCTAAGAGGCAGACAGTTAGATACTGTGCTAAGAGGCAGACAGTTAGCTACTGTGCTAAGAGGCAGACAGTTAGATATTGTGCTAAGAGGCAGACAGTTAGCTACTGTGCTAAGAGGCAGACAGTTGGATACTGTGCTAAGAGGCAGACAGTTGGATACTGTGCTAAGAGGCAGACAGTTAGATACTGTGCTAAGAGGCAGACAGTTAGATACTGTGCTAAGAGGCAGACAGTTGGATACTGTGCTAAGAGGCAGACAGTTAGATACTGTGCTAAGAGGCAGACAGTTAGATACTGTGCTAAGAGGCAGACAGTTCGATACTGTGCTAAGAGGCAGACAGTTAGATACTGTGCTAAGAGGCAGACAGTTAGATACTGTGCTAAGAGGCAGACAGTTAGATACTGTGCTAAGAGGCAGACAGTTAGATACTGTGCTAAGAGGCAGACAGTTGGATGACTGTGCTAAGAGGCAGACAGTTAGATACTGTGCTAAGAGGCAGACAGTTAGATACTGTGCTAAGAGGCAGACAGTTAGATACTGTGCTAAGAGGCAGACAGTTAGATACTGTGCTAAGAGGCAGACAGTTAGATACTGTGCTAAGAGGCAGACAGTTAGATACTGTGCTAAGAGGCAGACAGTTAGATACTGTGCTAAGAGGCAGACAGTTAGATACTGTGCTAAGAGGCAGACAGTTCGATACTGTGCTAAGAGGCAGACAGTTAGATACTGTGCTAAGAGGCAGACAGTTCGATACTGTGCTAAAGAGGCAGACAGTTAGATACTGTGCTAAGAGGCAGACAGTTAGATACTGTGCTGAAAGAGGCAGACAGTTAGATACTGTGCTAAGAGGCAGACAGTTAGATAATGTGCTAAGAGGCAGACAGTTGATACTGTGCTAAGAGGCAGACAGTGCTTCCCTGTGCTAAGAGGCAGACAGTTAGATACTGTGCTAGGAGCGAACAGTTAGCTACTGTGCTAAGAGGCAGACAGTTAGATACTGTGCTAGGGCGAACAGTTGGATACTGTGCTAAGAGGCAGACAGTTAGATACTGTGCTAAGAGGCAGACAGTAAGAGGCAGACAGTTAGATACTGTGCTAAGAGGCAGACAGTTAGCTACTGTGCTAAGAGGCAGACAGTTGGATACTGTGCTAAGAGGCAGACAGTTCGATACTGTGCTAGAGGCAGACAGCTAACAGTTAGATACTGTGCTAAGAGGCAGACAGTTAGATACTGTGCTAAGAGGCAAGACAGTTGGATACTGTGCTAGAGGCAGCTGGATACTTTAAAATGTTAGATACTGTGCTAAGAGGCAGACAGTTAGATACTGTGCTAAGAGGCAGACAGTTAGCCACTGTGCTAAGAGGCAGACAGTTAGATACTGTGCTAAGAGGCAGACAGTTAGATACTGTGCTAGAGGCGAGTTAGATACTGTGCTAGACACAGTTGGATACTGTGCCAAGAGGCAGACAGTCTGTGCTAAGAGGCAGACAGTTAGATACTGTGCTAAGAGGCAGCAGACAGAGGCAGACACAGCTAGATACTGTGCTAAGAGGCAGACAGTTAGCTACTGTGCTAAGAGGCAGACAGTTAGATACTGTGCTAAGAGGCAGACAGTTAGCTACTGTGCTGAGAGGCAGACAGTTGGATACTGTGCTAAGAGGCAGACAGTTAGATACTGTGCTAAGAGGCAGACAGTTAGATACTGTGCTAGGAGGCAGACAGTTAGCTACTGTGCTAAGAGGCAGACAGTTAGCTACTGTGCTAAGAGGCAGACAGTTAGATACTGTGCTAAGATAAGACAGTTGGATACTGTGCTAAGAGGCAGACAGTTGATACTGTGCTAAGAGGCAGACAGTTGGATACTGTGCTAAGAGGCAGACAGTCTAGATACAGTGCTAAGAGGCAGACAGTTAGATACTGTGCTAAGAGGCAGACAGTTGGATACTGTGCTAAGAGGCAGACAGTTAGCTACTGTGCTAAGAGGCAGAGTTAGATACTGTGCTAAGAGGCAGACAGTTAGATACTGTGCTAAGAGGCAGACAGTTGATACTGTGCTAAGAGGCAGACAGTTAGATTAGCTTCTGCTAAGAGGCAGACAGTTGGATACTGTGCTAAGAGGCAGACAGTTAGATACTGTGCTAAGAGGCAGACAGTTAGATACTCTGCCAAGAGGCAGACAGTTAGATACTGTGCTAGAGGCAGACAGTTCGATACTGTGCTAAGAGGCAGACAGTTAGATAATGTGCTAAGAGGCAGACAGTTAGATACTGTGCTAGAGGTGACAGTTAGCTACTGTGTGCTAAGAGGCAGACAGTTAGATACTGTGCTAAGAGGCAGACAGTTAGCTACTGTGCTAAGAGAGCAGACAGTTAGCTACTGTGCTAAGAGCAGACAGTTGGATACTGTCTAAGAGGCAGACAGTTGGATACTGTGCTAAGAGGCAGACAGTTAGATACCAGCTAAGAGGCAGACAGTTAGATAATGTGCTAAGAGGCAGACAGTTAGATACTGTGCTAAGAGGCAGACAGTTGGATACTGTGCTAAGATTGCAGACATGTGCTAGATACTGTGCTAAGAGCAGACAGTTACTACTGTGCTAAGAGGCAGACAGTTAGGGCAAGAGGCAGACAGTTAGCTTCTAAGAGGCAGACAGTTCGATACTGTGCTAGAGGCAGACAGTTCAATACTGTGCTAAGAAGCAGACAGTTAGATACTGTGCTAAGAGGCAGACAGTTAGATACTGTGCTAAGAGGCAGACAGTTGATGGCTACTCTGCTAAGAGGCAGACAGTTAGATGCTGTGCTAAGAGGCAGACAGTTAGCTACTGTGCTAAGAGGCAGACAGTTAGATACTGTGCCAAGAGGCAGACAGTTGAATACTGTGCTAAGAGGCAGACAGTTGGATGCTGTGCTAAGAGGCAGACAGTTGGATACTGTGCTAAGAGGTGACAGTTAGATACTGTGCTAAGAGGCAGACAGTTAGACACTGTGCCAAGAGGCAGACAGTTCGATACTGTGCGAAGAGGCAGACAGTTAGATAATGTGCTAAGAGGCAGACAGTTGGATACCAGCTAAGAGGCAGACAGTTGGATACTGTGTAAGAGGCAGACAGTTGGATACTGTGCTAAGAGGCAGACAGTTAGATACTACTGTGTGCTAAGAGGCAGACAGTTAGATACTGTGCTAAGAGGCAGACAGTTAGATACTGTGTGCTACAGAGGCCAGACAGTTAGATACTGTGCTAGAGAGACGAGACCAGTTCGATACTGTGCTAAAGAGACAGTTGACACTGTTAAGAGGCAGATACTGTGCTACCAGGCCAAGACAGTTAGATACTGTGCTAAGAGGCAAGACAGTTAGATACTGTGCTAAGAAGGCAGACAGTTAGATACTGTGCTAAGAGGCAGACAGTTAGATACTGTGCTAAGAGGCAGACAGTTAGATACTGTGCTAAGAGGCAGACAGTTAGATACTGTGCTAAGAGGCAGACAGTTAGATACTGTGCTAAGAGGCAGACAGTTAGATACTGTGCTAAGAGGCAGACAGTTGGATACTGTGCTAAGAGGCAGACAGTTAGATACTGTGCTAAGAGGCAGACAGTTAGATACTGTGCTAAGAGGCAGACAGTTAGATACTGTGCTAGAGGCAGACAGTTAGATACTGTGCTAAGAGGCAGACAGTTAGATACTGTGCTAAGAGGCAGACAGTTAGATACTGTGCTAAGAGGCGACAGTTAGCTACTGTGCTAAGAGGCAGACAGTTAGATACTGTGCTAAGAGGCAGACAGTTAGATACTGTGCTAAGAGGCAGACAGTTGGATACTGTGCTAAGAGGCAGACAGTTAGATACTGTGCTAAGAGGCAGACAGTTAGATACTGTGCTAAGAGGCAGACAGTTAGATACTGTGCTAAGAGGCAGACAGTTGATACTGTGCTAAAGGAGGCAGACAGTTCGATACTGTGCTAAGAGGCAGACAGTTAGATACTGTGCTAAAGAGGCAGACAGTTGTTCCAGATAGATAATGTTAAGAGGCAGACAGGCAGGGCAGATGTTCGATACTGTGCTAAGAGGCAGACAGTTCGATACTGTGTGCTAAGAGGCAGACAGTTAGATACTGTGCTAAGAGGCAGACAGTTAGCTACTGTGCTAGAAGCAGACAGTTAGATACTGTGCTAAGAGGCAGACAGTTAGCTACTGTGCTAAGAGGAAGCATTGAACAGTTAAGGATACTGTGCTAAGAGGCAGACAGTTGGACTACTGCTAAGAGGCAGACAGTTAGGATACTGTGCCAGAGGCAGACAGTTAGATACTCTGCTAAAGGGCAGACAGTTAGATACTGTGCTAAGAGGCAGACAGTTAGATACTGTGCTAAGAGGCAGACAGTTGGATACTGTGCTAAGAGGCAGACAGTTAGATACTGTGCTAAGAGGCAGACAGTTAGATACTGTGCTAAGGAGGCAGACAGTTAGATACTGTGCTAAGAGGCAGACAGTTAGATACTGTGCTAAGAGGCAGACAGTTAGCTACTGTGCTAAGAGGCAGACAGTTAGATACTGTGCTAAGAGGCAGACAGTTAGATACTGTGCTAAGAGGCAGACAGTTCGATACTGTGCGAAGAGGCAGATGATTCGATACTGTGCTAAGAGGCAGACAGTTAGATACTGTGCTAAGAGGCAGACAGTTAGATACTGTGCTAGAGGCAGACAGTTAGATACTGTGTAAGAGGCGAACAGTTAGATACTGTGCTAAGAAGACCGAACAGTTAGATACTGTGCTAAGAGGCAGACAGTTCGATACTGTGCTAAGAGGCAGACAGTTAGATAATGTGCTAAGAGGCAGACAGTTAGATACTGTGCTAAGAGGCAGACAGTTAGCTACTGTGCTAAGAGGCAGACAGTTAGATACTGTGCTAAGAGGCAGACAGTTAGATACTGTGCTAAGAGGCAGACAGTTAGATACTGTGCTAAGAGGCAGACAGTTAGATACTGTGCTAAGAGGCAGACAGTTAGATACTGTGCTAAGAGGCAGACAGTTAGCTACTGTGCTAAGAGGCAGACAGTTAGATACTGTGCTAAGAGGCAGACAGTTAGATACTGTGCTAAAGAGGCAGACAGTTCGATACTGTGCTAAGAGGCAGAACCAGTTAGATACTGTGCTAAGAGGCAGACAGTTAGATACTGTGCTAAGAGGCAGACAGTTAGATACTGTGCTAAGAGGCAGACAGTTAGATACTGTGCTAAGAGGCAGACATGTTAGATACTGTGCTAAGAGGCAGACAGTTAGATACTGTGCTAAGAGGCAGACAGTTAGATACTGTGCTAAGAGGCAGACAGTTAGATACTGTGCTAAGAGGCAGACAGTTAGCTACTGTGCTAAGAGGCAGACAGTTGGATACTGTGCTAAGAGGCAGACAGTTCGATACTGTGCTAAGAGGCAGACAGTTAGATACTGTGCTAAGAGGCAGACAGTTAGCTACTGTGCTAAGAGGCAGACAGTTAGCTACTGTGCTAAGAGGCAGACAGTTAGATACTGTGCTAAGAGGCAGACAGTTAGATACTGTGCTAAGAGGCAGACAGTTAGATACTGTGCTAAGAGGCAGACAGTTAGCTACTGTGCTAAGAGGCAGACAGTTAGATACTGTGCTAAAGAGGCAGACAGTTAGCTACTGTGCTAAGAGGCAGACAGTTAGATACTGTGCTAAGAGGCAGACAGTTAGATACTGTGCTAAGAGGCAGACAGTTAGATACTGTGCTAAGAGGCAGACAGTTAGATACTGTGCTAAGAGGCAGACAGTTAGATACTGTGCTAAGAGGCAGACAGTTGGATACTGTGCTAAAGAGGCAGACAGTTAGATACTGTGCTAAGAGGCAGACAGTTAGATACTGTGCTAAGAGGCAGACAGTTGGATACTGTGCTAAGAGGCAGACAGTTAGATACTGTGCTAAGAGGCAGACAGTTAGATACTGTGCTAAGAGGCAGACAGTTAGATACTGTGCTAAGAGGCAGACAGTTGGATACTGTGCTAAGAGGCAGACAGTTAGATACTGTGCTAAGAGGCAGACAGTTAGATACTGTGCTAAGAGGCAGACAGTTAGATACTGTGCTAAGAGGCAGACAGTTCGATACTGTGCTAAGAGGCAGACAGTTAGATACTGTGCTAAGAGGCAGACAGTTAGATACTGTGCTAAGAGGCAGACAGTTAGCTACTGTGCTAAGAGGCAGACAGTTAGATACTGTGCTAAGAGGCAGACAGTTAGCTACTGTGCTAAGAGGCAGACAGTTAGATACTGTGCTAAGAGGCAGACAGTTCGATACTGTGCTAAGAGGCAGACAGTTAGATACTGTGCTAAGAGGCAGACAGTTAGCTACTGTGCTAAGAGGCAGACAGTTAGATACTGTGCTAAGAGGCAGACAGTTAGATACTGTGCTAAGAGGCAGACAGTTGGATACTGTGCTAAGAGGCAGACAGTTGGATACTGTGCTAAGAGGCAGACAGTTAGATACTGTGCTAAGAGGCAGACAGTTAGATACTGTGCTAAGAGGCAGACAGTTAGATACTGTGCTAAGAGGCAGACAGTTAGATACTGTGCTAAGAGGCAGACAGTTAGATACTGTGCTAAGAGGCAGACAGTTGGATACTGTGCTAAGAGGCAGACAGTTGGATACTGTGCTAAGAGGCAGACAGTTAGATACTGTGCTAAGAGGCAGACAGTTAGATACTGTGCTAAGAGGCAGACAGTTAGATACTGTGCTAAGAGGCAGACAGTTAGCTACTGTGCTAAGAGGCAGACAGTTAGATACTGTGCTAAGAGGCAGACAGTTAGATACTGTGCTAAGAGGCAGACAGTTGATACCTGTGCTAAGATACAGACAGTTAGACACCGCTTAAGAGGCAAGATGAAATGGCTGCACTGTGCTAAGAGGCAGACATGCTCAGACACTGCCAAGAAGCAGACACAGTTAGATACCGTGGTAAGAGGCAGACAGTTTAAATACTCAGCTAAGGAGGCAGACAGTTACCACTGTGCAGAGGCAGACAGTCCAATACCAGGCAAGAGGCAGACAGTTGTGGGACACTGTGCTAAGAGTACAGATGCTGGCCACTGTGCCAAGAGGCGACATGAGACACTGTGCCAAGAGGCAGACAGTTAGCTACTGTGCTAAGAGGCAGACAGTTAGATACTGTGCTAAGAGGCACAGTTAGATACCAGCTAAGAGGCACAGTTGATACTGTGCCAAGAGGCAGACAGTTAGATACTGTGCTAAGAGGCAGATAGTTAGATACTGTTAAAGAGGCAGACATGTAGATAACTGTGCTAAGAGGCAGAGAGTTAAGATACTGTGCCAAGAGTGTACTCTGTGCTAAGATAAGACAGTCTAACACTGTGCTAAGAGGCAGAGAGTTAGCTACAGCTAAGAGGCAGACAGTTCACACTGTGCTAAGAGGCAGACAGTTGGATACTGTGCTAAGAGGGCAGACAGTTAGATACTGTGCTAAGAGGCAGACAGTTGGCCACTGTGCTAATAGGCAGACAGTTAGATACTGTGCTAAGAGGCAGACAGTTAGATACTGTGCCAAGAGTGCGACAGTTGGATACCTGTGTAAGAGGCAAGAGAGTTAGATACCAGCTAAGAGAGGATGACAGTTAGATACTGTGCGAAGAGGCAGACAGTTGACACTGTTAAGAGGCAGACAGTTCGATACTGGTGCCAAGAGGCAGACAGTTAGATACTGTGCTAGAGAGGCAGACAGTTAGATACCTTAAGAGGCAGACAGTTAGCCACTGTGCTAAGAGGCAGACAGTTAGCTACTGTGCTAAGAGGCAGACAGTTGGCCATCAAAGTAGAGGCAGACAGTCTGATACTGTGCTAAGAGGCAGACAGTTAGATACTGTGCCAAGAGGCAGACAGTTAGCCACTCTGCTAAGAGGCAGACAGTCCGAGACACTGTGCTGAAGAGGCAGCAAACACAACTGGGACACTGTGCTAAGAGGCAGACAGTTAGATACTGTGCTAAGAGGCAGACAGTTAGCCACTGCGTAAGAGGCAGACAGTTGGATACTGTGCTAAGAGGCAGACATGTTAGATACTGTGCTGAGAGGCAGACAGTTAGATACTGTGGTAAGAGGCAGACATTGTGTCTCGAGGCAGACAGTTAGCTACTGTGCTAAGAGGCAGACAGTTCAATACTGTGCTAAGAGGCAGACAGTTAGATACTGTGCCAAGAGGCAGACAGTTAGGGGCTACTGTGCTAAGAGGCAGACAGTGAGATAACAGTTAAGAGGCAGATGAAGTTAGCTACTGTGCTAAGAGGCAGACAGTTAGATACTGTGCAAGAGGCAGACAGTTAGATACTGTGCTAAGAGGCAGACAGTTGGCTACTGTGCTAAGAGGCAGACAGTTGATACTGTGCTAAGAGGCAGACAGTTGATACTGTGCGAAGGAGGCAGACAGTTAGATACTGTGCTAAGAGGCAGACAGTTAGATACTGTGCTAAGAGGCAGACAGCCGGACACCGTGCCAAGATAAGACAGTTCAATACCGTGCTAAGAAGCACAGTTAGACACTGTTAAGAGGCAGACAGTTAGATACTGTTAAGAGGCAGACAGTTAGCTACTGTGCTAAGAGGCAGACAGTTAGACATCGTGCCAAGAGGCAGACAGTTAGCTACTGTGCGAAGAGGCAGACAGTTAGATTACTGTGCTAAGAGGCAGACAGTTGGATGCTGTGCTAAGAGGCAGACAGCTGGATACTGTGCTAAGAGGCAGACAGTTGGGATACTGTGCTAAGAGGCAGACAAAGTCTCGACACTGCCTAAGAGGCAGACAGTTAGATACTGTGCTAAGAGGCAGACAGTTCTGATACTGTGCAAGAGGCAGACAGTTAGCTACTGCTAAGAGGCAGACAGTCTGGATACTGTGCTAAGAGGCAGACAGTTAGATACTGTGCCAAGAGGCAGACAACAGCCAGACAAGAGAGGCAGACAGTTAGATACTGTGCTAAGAGGCAGACAGTTAGCTACTGTGCTAAGAGGCAGACAGTCTGATACTGTGCTAAGAAGCAGACAGTTAGATACCTGTGCCAAGAGGCAGACAGTTGAAATATCAAAGACAGAGGCAGACAGTTCGAAGCAAGATGCTGGATACTGTGCTAAGAGGCAGACAGTGATACCAGCAGCAGATAGACAGTTAGATACTGTGCTAAGAGGCAGACAAAGTTGACTACTGTGCTAAGAGGCAGACAGTTCATACTGTGCTAAGAGGCAGACAGTTGGATACTGTGCTAAGAGGCAGACAGTTAGATACTGTGCTAAGAGGCAGACAGTTAGATACTGTGCTAAGAGGCAGACAGTTCGATACTGTGCTAAGAGGCAGACAGTTAGATACTGTGCTAAGAGGCAGACAGTTAGATACTGTGCTAAGAGGCAGACAGTTAGCTACTGTGCTAAGAGGCAGACAGTTAGATACTGTGCTAAGAGGCAGACAGTTAGATACTGTGCTAAGAGGCAGACAGTTAGATACTGTGCTAAGAGGCAGACAGTTAGATACTGTGCTAAGAGGCAGACAGTTAGCTACTGTGCTAAGAGGCAGACAGTTCGATACTGTGCTAAGAGGCAGACAGTTAGATACTGTGCTAAGAGGCAGACAGTTGGATGCTGTGCTAAGAGGCAGACAGTTGGATACTGTGCTAAGAGGCAGACAGTTAGATACTGTGCTAAGAGGCAGACAGTTAGATACTGTGCTAAGAGGCAGACAGTTAGATACTGTGCTAAGAGGCAGACAGTTAGATACTGTGCTAAGAGGCAGACAGTTCGATACTGTGCTAAGAGGCAGACAGTTAGATACTGTGCTAAGAGGCAGACAGTTAGATACTGTGCTAAGAGGCAGACAGTTAGATACTGTGCTAAGAGGCAGACAGTTAGATACTGTGCTAAGAGGCAGACAGTTCGATACTGTGCTAAGAGGCAGACAGTTAGATACTGTGCTAAGAGGCAGACAGTTAGATACTGTGCTAAGAGGCAGACAGTTAGATACTGTGCTAAGAGGCAGACAGTTAGATACTGTGCTAAGAGGCAGACAGTTAGATACTGTGCTAAGAGGCAGACAGTTAGATACTGTGCTAAGAGGCAGACAGTTAGATACTGTGCTAAGAGGCAGACAGTTAGATACTGTGCTAAGAGGCAGACAGTTAGATACTGTGCTAAGAGGCAGACAGTTAGATACTGTGCTAAGAGGCAGACAGTTAGACAGTTAAGAGGCAGAGAGTTAGCCACTGTGCAAGAGGCAGACAGTTAGATACTGTGCTAAGAGGCAGACAGTTGATACTGTGCTAAGAGGCGACAGTTAGATACCTTGTGCCAAGAGGCAGACAGTTGGATACTGTGCTAATAGGCAGACAGTTAGATACTGTGCTAAGAGGCAGACAGTTAGATACTGTGCTAAGAGGCAGACAGTCTGATACTGTGCTAAGAGGCAGACAGTTGGCCACTGTGCTAAGAGGCAGACAGTCTGGATACTGTGCGAAGAGGCAGACAGTTAGATACTGTGCAAGAGGCAGACAGTTGGATACTGTGCCAAGAGGCAGACAGTTCGATACTGTGCTAAGAGGCAGACAGTTAGATACTGTTAAGAGGCAGACAGTTAGATATGTGCAAGAGGCAGACAGTTAGCTTACCTGTGCTAAGAGGCAGACAGTTAAAGGCCCCTGATACTGTGCTAAGAGGCAGACAGTTAGATACTGTGCTAAGAGGCAGACAGTTAGCTACTGTGCTAAGAGGCAGACAGTTAGATACTGTGCTAAGAGGCAGACAGTTAGCTACTGTGCTAAGAGGCAGACAGTTCGATACTGTGCTAAGAAGCAGACAATTGGATACTGTGCTAAGAGGCAGACAGTTAGCTACTGTGCTAAGAGGCAGACAGTTCGATACTGTGCTAAGAGGCAGACAGTTCGATACTGTGCTAAGAGGCAGACAGTTAGATACTGTGCTAAGAGGCAGACAGTTAGATACTGTGCTAGAGGCAGACAGTTAGATATTGTGCTAAGAGGCAGACAGTTAGCTACTGTGCTAAGAGGCAGACAGTTGGATACTGTGCTAAGAGGCAGACAGTTAGATACTGTGCTAAGAGGCAGACAGTTAGATATGTGCCAAGAGGAGCAGACAGTTAGATACTGTGCCAAGAGGCAGACAGTTCGATACTGTGCTAGAGCAGACAGTTAGATAATGTGCTAAGAGGCAGACAGTTGGATACTGTGCTAGAGGCAGACAGTTAGGATACTGTGCTAAGAGGCAGACAGTTAGATACTGTGCTAAGAGGCAGACAGTTAGATACTGTGCTAAGAGGCAGACAGTTCGATACTGTGCTAAGAGGCAGACAGTTAGATACTGTGCTAAGAGCAAGAGAGAGTTAGCTACTGTGCTAAGAGGCAGACAGTTAGCTACTGTCTAAGAGGCAGACAGTTGGATACTGTGCTAAGAGGCAGACAGTTGGATACTGTGCTAAGAGGCAGACAGTTAGATACTGTGCTAAGAGGCAGACAGTTAGATACTGTGCCAGACAGAGATACTGAAGATAAGCAGACAGTTAGATACTGTGCTAAGAGGCAGACAGTTAGCTACAAGAGGCAGACAGCCGATACTGTGCTAAGAGGCAGACAGTTGGATACTGTGCTAAGAGGCAGACAGTTAGATACTGTGCTAAGAGGCAGACAGTTAGATACTGTGCTAAGAGGCAGACAGTTAGCTGTGCTAAGAGGCAGACAGTTAGCTAATGTGCTAAGAGGCAGACAGTTAGATACTGTGCTAAGAGGCAGACAGTTAGCTACTGTGCTAAGAGGCAGACAGTTGGATACTGTGCTAAGAGGCAGACAGTTGATACTGTGCTAAGAGGCAGACAGTCTGATACAAGTTAGATACTGTGCTAAGAGGCAGACAGTTAGCTACTGTGCTAAGAGGCAGACAGTTAGCTACTGTGCTAAGAGGCAGACAGTTAATATAAGAGGCAGACAGTTAGTGCTGCTAAGAGGCAGACAGTTCGATACTGTGCGAAGAGTACAGTTGATGTGCTAAGAGGCAGACAGTTAGCTACTGTGCTAAGAGGCAGACAGTTAGAGACTGTGCTAAGAGGCAGACAGTTAGCTGTGCTAAGAGGCAGACAGTTGGATACTGTGCTAAGAGGCTAAGGGCAGTTAGATACTGTGCTAAGAGGCAGACAGTTAGATACTGTGCTAAGAGGCAGACAGTTAGATACTGTGCTAAGAGGCAGACAGTTGGATACTGTGCTAAGAGGCAGACATGATTGTGCTAAGATACTGTGCTAAGAGCAGACAGCAGAAGAGTGCAGACAGTTAGATACTGTGCTAAGAGGCAGACAGTTAGATACTGTGCTAAGAGGCAGAGAGTTGATACTGCGCTAAGAGGCAGACAGTTAGATACCAGCTAAGAGGCAGACAGTTGGATGCTGTGCTAAGAGGCAGACAGCTGGACACTGTGCTAAGAGGCAGACAGTTAGATACTGTGTTAAGAGGCAGACAGTTAGCTACTGTGCTAAGAGGCAGACAGTTAGATACTGTGCTAAGAGGCAGACAGTTAGCTACTGTGCGAAGAGGTGACAGCTAGATACTGTGCTAAGAGGCAGACAGTTGGATGCTGTGCTAAGAGGCAGACAGTTGGATACTGTGCTAAGAGCAGACAGTTAGATACTGTGCTAAGAGGCAGACAGTTAGATACTGTGCTAAGAGGCAGACAGTTAGATACTGTGCTGGGAGGCAGACAGTTCGACATCAGGCAGAGGCAGACAGTTAGATACTGTGCTAAGAGGCAGACAGTTAGATACTGTGTTAAGAGGCAGACAGTTAGCTACTGTGCTAAGAGGCAGACAGTTAGGGATACTGTGCTGGAGGCAGACAGTTGATACTGTGCTAAGAGGCAGACAGTTAGAAACGGCCGGACATTGTAAGAGGCAGAGACAGTTAGATACTGTGCTAAGAGGCAGACAGTTAGCTACTGTGCTGAGGCAGACAGTTAGATACTGTGCTAAGAGGCAGACAGCCAGCCACTGTGCTAAGAGGCAGACAGTTAGATACTGTGCTGGAGGCAGACAGCTGGCTACTGTGCCAAGAGGCAGACAGTTCATACTGTGCAAGAGGCAGACAGTTAGATACTGTGCTAAGAGGCAGACAGTTAGCTAATGTGCTAAGAGGCAGACAGTTAGATACTGTGCTAAGAGGCAGACAGTTAGCCACTGTAGCTAAGAGGCAGACAGTTGGATACTGTGCTAAGAGGCAGACAGTTAGATACTGTGCAAGAGGCAGAGACAGTTAGCTACTGTGCTAAGAGGCAGACAGTTAGATACTGGCTAAGAGGCAGACAGTTGGATACTGTGCCAAGAGGCAGACAGTTAGACACTGTGCTAAGAGGCAGACAGTTAGATACTGTGCCAAGAGGCAGACAGTTGGGCCACTTGTAAGAGGCAGACAGTTAAGAGGCAGACAGTTAGATACTGTGCTAAAGAGGCAGACAGCTTAGATACTGTGCTAAGAGGCAGACAGTTAGATACTGTGCCAAGAGGCAGACAGTTAGATACTGTGCTAAGAGGCAGTCTGACACTGTGCCAAGAGGCAGACAGTGCTGTGCAGAGGCAGACAGTTGGATACTGTGTTAAGAGGCAGACAGTTAGATACTGTGCTAAGAGGGGCAGACAGTTAGCTACTGTGCTAAGAGGCAGACAGTTAGCTACTGGCTAAGAGGCAGACAGTCTGATACCGTGCTAAGAGGCAGACAGTTGGATGCTGTGCTAAGAGGCAGACAGTTGGATACTGTGCTAAGAGGCAGACAGTTAGATACTGCGCCAAGAGGCAGAGCGTGTCTAGACATCAGGCTAAGAGGCAGACAGTTGTGATACTGTGCTAAGAGGCAAGACAGTTAGATACTGTGCCAAGAGGCAGACATTTAGATACTGTGCTATTATTATTATTATTATTATTATTACACAGATGGTAATCATGAGCATAAAGGAAATAGAAGAAGACAAAGCGTACCTAACTGAAAAGAGAAGCTTTTTTTGGGGGAGCCAGTCTGCCGGTATCAGTCCTTAGCCGTTAGCTGTGTGTGTGTGTGTGTGTGTGTGTGTGTGTGTGTGTGTGTGTGTGTGTGTGTGTGTGTGTGTGTGTGCGTATACATGAATGTGTGCTCTCTTTCAAACACACACACACACACACTTTGTGGCCTGCAGCCATCCTTCAGGAGTCTGATATCTGATCGCCTGGATTGATCTGCCCAAGGAGAGCGTGACATTCAGCCCAGTGCGTTGTCACTCCGCCAGCTCGACCAATGGGCCCACGGAGCAGCGAGGAGGGAGCTCCGATACAGGAAGTTAATTAAAGCCAGAATTATTACACAAACAAAACCAAATATAATTTCATCCAGCTGCTAGGTATCACACCGATTCCCAGCCCAGGACGTTCCTGCAGCGGAGCTCCCAAACTTCAGACTCGGAGGGCTTTCCCATTCAGTGCTTCACAATTGTGTCCTTTGGGAAATCTGTTCTGTCTCAAGACGAGACTGGGAGGCTTTTAGTAGGGCTCCAGGCAGCTCAGGTAGTGCCCTTGAATCCATTGATCTCTGAAGTGTTTTTACTGTAAAGAGTACAGTATGTCTGCATTGACAAAAGACTACAAGTACAGTACATCAGTACTTCATGAACTTAAAGCACATTATGAAAGCTGTATCGGGAACATAATGTATTAGTGACCGGATATCTCACTTATATGTATTATGTGAGTGCACTAATGAATGGTATACTATTTCCAAAGTCTATAAACTGGAAGCATATTATAATGGAAGTTTGTTCAGTAGGGGCCAATTCAGAATGAGGAAATGTACGTCTTTCCTACACACGCCTATACTACGCACTTCTCAGTAGTTGGTATTCAGACTTACCTTATGCAGGTGCATAATGAGGTTTGCAGGCGTGGTTCCCCTGTGAGGGCTGAATACATTTCATTCAACCACTGAAAACCCTCCCATTTGCTGGCCAACAGATTTTCTGGTGAAGTTTTCATTCAATAGGGTTTTCAGTACATTTATCAGTACATTTATCCGTTTAAATACGATTGTACCATTAAGAATTTTGACGATTGACTCATTATAATACATTGAGAGAAAAGGTTTCGAATATAGGGATCAAAGAAAGAAAGACATCGAAATATATGCATATTTGTCTCCATTTCAGCACCAGCTGGTAGATAAAAAAAAATACTCTGATCTTGTATATTATTTAGGCAAATTTTAGGGTTAGGAAATTATGGTTTGGAGAGCTCTTACGCACAAAGTATATTGGTGAACCAAAAACAGTGGTTTGATTCATCCTGAAAGCTGTCATATTCAAATTCAATCCATGAAATACTGGAAGGTGGAAAAAAAGTGTACAATAGTGGTTGAACAAAAGTCCTGTAAATCTACTCTAATCCTCAGGTAATTATGGAACCGTGATGACAATGGTCTAGTCGTCGTGACCCGTGCCCAAGGCATCAAGTTTAACCTGCTACGTGTAGTCTTGAGTTCCATAATGATTCACATAGGTTACATGTCCCAAATGATTACACAATGTTAGCCTAATATGATCCACTAATGCTAGCGAAAGGTAAAGGGAATGGAATGATTCAAAATGTAGGCTACAAATTGAAGGAAACTAACACTAAAGTGACAGCTATAAACGTATGTGGGTATTCCCAACAGTGGCTAATATTTAACATGATACAAATTGTAAAATAAAATGGAGAAAAGCCTAGGAGGATACATCTACTCAGCAGGTTCAGCCCTACAGAAGCTTATAGCCTGGGTCTCTAAATTTCATCCACGTATGAGGGCTTACACTTCGGAATAACGGCACAGCTATTTAAAGCCTGCTTCACTGTGGAATACGGGAACATATATATTTTTTATTTCTATTTTTTATTTCACCTTTATTTAACCAGATGGGCAAGTTGAGAACAAGTTCTCATTTACAATTGCGACCTGGCCAAGATAAAGCAAAGCAGTTCGAACACGTATAACAACACAGAGTTACACATGGAATAAAACAAAAATACAGTCAATAATACAGTAGAAAAAGAAGTCTATATACAATGTGAGCAAATGAGGTGAGATAAGGGAGGTAAAGGCAATAAATAGGCCATGGTGGCAAAGTAAATACAATATAGCAAGTAAAACAATGGAATGGTTGATTTGACAGTAGATGAGTGTGCAAAGTAGAAATACTGGGGTGCAAAGGAGCAAAATGAATAAATAAATACAGTAGGGGAAGAGGTAGTTGTTTGGGCTATTTATAGATGGGCTATGTACAGGTGCAGTGATCTGTGAGCTGCTCTGACAGCTGGTGCTTAAAGCTAGTGAGGGAGATAAGTGTTTCCAGTTTCAGAGATTTTTGTAGTTTGTTCCAGTCATTGGCAGCAGAGAACTGGAAGGAGAGGCGGCCAAATGAGGGATTGGCTTTGGGGGTGACAAGTGCGATATACCTGCTGGAACGTGTGCTACGGGTGGGTGCAGATATGGTGACCAGCGAGCACAGATAAGGCGGGACTTTACCTAGCAGGGTCTTGTAGATGACCTGGAGCCAGTGGGTTTAGCGATGAGTATGAAGCGAGGGCCAGCCAACAAGAGCGTACAGGTCGCAGTGGTGGATAGTATATGGGGCTTTGGTGACAAAACAGATGGCACTGTGATAGACTGCATCCAATTTGTTGAGTAGACTGTTGGAGGCTATTTTGTAAATTACATCGCCGAAGTCGAGGATCGGTAGGATGGTCAGTTTTACGAGGGTATGTTTGGCAGCATGAGTGAAGGATGCTTTGTTGCGAAATAGGAAGCCAATTATAGATTTAACTTTGGATTGGAGATGTTTGATGTGAGTCTGGAAGGAGAGTTTACAGTCTAACCAGACTCCTAGGTATTTGTAGTTGTCCACATATTCTAAGTCAGAACCTTCCAGAGTAGTGATGCTGGACGGGCGGGTAGGTGCAGGCAGCGATGGGTTGAAGAGCATGCATTTAGTTTTACTTGTATTTAAGAGCAGTTGGAGGCCACGGAAGGAGAGTTGTATGGCATTGAAGCTCGTCTGGAGGGTTGTTAACACAGTGTCCCAAGAAGGGCCAGAAGTATACAGAATGGTGTCGTCTGCGTAGAGGTGAATCAGAGACTCACCAGCAGCAAGAGCTACATCATTGATATATACAAAGAAGAGTCGGCCCAATAATTGAACCCTGTGGCACCCCCATAGAGACTGCCAGAGGCCCGGACAACAGGCCCTCAGATTTGACATACTGAACTCTGTCGGAGAAGTAGTTGGTGAACCAGGCGAGGCAATCATTTGAGAAACCAAGGCTGTTGAGTCTGCCGATGAGGATGTGGTGATTGACAGAGTCGAAAGCCTTGACCAGGTCAATGAATGCAGCTGCACAGTATTGTTTCTTATCGATAGCATATACGATATCGTTTAGTGGCTGAGGTGCACCCATGACCAGCTCTGAAACCAGATTCCATAGCGGAGAAGGTGCGGTTGGATTCCAATATGACTAGTTTCACATTCGTCTCCAGGGACCACAAGGAAAATGTTTTTTTTTTAAATGCTATGTGTATTTACAATCCCTTTCTCCAAATGGATTAGTCATTTTCCTAGCTCTTATCCATGTATATATTACTGTGCGTGGAGAATGCTGTTATTTCTTTCGGAAAAAAGAAAGCAGATGCTTTTTCTACTTGGGACCTTATTCATGATTTCCTCGCACGTAAAGATAGTGGAATTATAAGGGAATTAAGTCAAGTTCAGAATACGGTGTATCTGTAGACACACCTCCGCCACACCTTAATTTATTAGAGCTCCTGTCACGCCCTGGTCTAAGTATTTTGTGTTTATCTTTATGTATTGGGTCAGGCCAGGGTGTGGCATGGAGTTTTTGTATTGTGGTGTGTTTTGTCTGGGGGTTTTGGTGTGTATGTTAGTGGGATTGTAGCTTAGTAGGGTGTTCTAGGAAAGTCTATGGCTGTCTGGAGTGGTTCTCAATCAGAGGCAGGTGGTTATCGTTGTCTCTGATTGGGAACCATATTTAGGCAGCCATATTCTTTGGTTGTATTGTGGGTGATTGTCCTTAGTGTCTTGATGTCCTTGGTCCTGTCTAGGTTAGGTTACACCAGTATAGGCTGTTTCGGTTTTCATTACGTTTATTGTTTTTTGTAGTAATTGTATTTAGATTCGTGTTACGTTTGTTTATTAAAACATGGATCGTAATATACACGCTGCATTTTGGTCCGACTCTCCTTCACCATTAGAAAACCGTTACAGAATCACCCACCACAAACGGACCAAGCAGCGTGTCAACAGGCAGGAGCAGCCCAAAGAGGAGATGCGTGAGAAGGATTTCTGGACATGGGAGGAGATCCTCGACGGGAGAGGACCCTGGGCTAAACCAGGGGAGTGTAGCCGCCCAGAGTTGCAACAGGAGAAGAGGCAACAGAGGCAGCAGCAGCAGGAGTAGCAGCAGCTACAGTGGGAGAGGTTGCACCACCTGGAGAAATGGACATGGGAGGGGGAACTGGACGGTAAAGGACCCTGGGATCAGCCTGGAGATTATTGTCGCCCCAAAGCCGAGCTAGAAGCGGAAAAGCGGAGAGGCGCTGGTATGAGGAGGCAGCACGGCGACGTGGATGGAAGCCCGGGAATCAGCCCCAAAAAATTCTTGGGGGAGGGCTTACAGGGAGTATGGCTACGCCAGGTAGGAGACCTGCGCAAACTCCCTGTGCTTACCGGGGGGCTAGAGAGACCGGGCAGGCACCGTGTTATGCAGTGGTGCGCACGGTGTCCCCAGTGCGGGTGCATAGCCCGGTGCGGTATATTCCAGCTCCACGTATCGGCCGGGCTAGATTGAGCGTCGAGCCAAATGCCATGAAGCCGGCTCTACGCATCTGGTCCCCAGTGCGTCTCCTTGGGCCGGTGTACATGGCACCAGCCTTGCGCTCAGTGTCTCCGGTTCGCCTACATAGTCCAGTGCGGGCTATTCCACCTCGCCGCACTGGCAGGGCAACCGAGAGTTTTCAACCAGGTAAGGTTGGGCAGGCTCGGTGCTCAAGAGCTCCAGTGCGCCTGCACGGTCGGTCTATCAGTACCACCTCCACACCCCAGTCCTCCGGTAGCAGCTCCCCGCACCAGGCTTCCTGTGCGTTTCCTTGATCCAGTACCACCGGTTCCAGCACCACGCACCAGGCCTTCAGTGCCTCGCCTGTTCAGCACCGCCAGTCTGCCCAGCGCCCGCCAGTCTGCCCAGCGCCGCCAGTCTGCCCAGCGCCGCCAGTCTGCCCAGCGTCGCTAGTCTGCCCAGCGTCGCCAGTCTGCCCAGCGTCGCCAGTCTGCCCAGCGCCGCCAGTCTGCCCAGCGTCGCCAGTCTGCCCAGCACCGCCAGTCAGCCAGACTCTTCCAGATCTGCCAGTCAGCCAGACTCTTCCAGATCTGCCAGTCAGCCAGACTCTTCCAGATCTGCCAGTCAGCCAGACTCTTCCAGATCTGCCAGTCAGCCAGACTCTTCCAGATGTGCCAGTCAGCCAGACTCTTCCAGATGTGCCAGTCAGCCAGACTCTTCCAGATGTGCCAGTCAGCCAGACTCTTCCAGATGTGCCAGTCAGCCAGACTCTTCCGGATCTGCCAGTCAGCCAGACTCTTCCGGATCTGCCAGTCAGCCAGGATCTGCCAGTCAGCCAGGATCTGCCAGAAGTGCCAGTCGGCCAGGATCTGCCAGTAGCGCCAGTCGGCCAGGATCTGCTGAGACCACCAGCCGGCCAGGATCTGGTAGATCTATCTACCTGCCTGAGCTTTCTCTCACTCCCGAGCTTTCTCTCACTCCCGAGCTTTCTCTCACTCCCGAGCTTTCTCTCACTCCCGAGCTTCTCTCACTCCCGAGCTTCTCTCACTCCCGAGCTTCCCCTCAGTCCCGAGCTGTCTCAGTCCCGAGCTGTCCTTCAGTCCCGATCTGCTCCTCAGTCCAGTGGGGTTCTGGGTGAGGACTACTAGGCCATGGTCGGCGGCGAGGGTGGACTATCCAGGGACGCGAGGAAGAGGGACTAAGACATTAACTGAGTGGGGTCCACGTCCCGCGCCGGAACCGCCACCATGGACAGACGCCCACCCGGACCCTCCCTATTGTGTTGAGGTGCGTTCGGGAGTCCGCACCTTGGGGGGGTTCTGTCACGCCCTGGTCTAAGTATTTTGTGTTTATCTTTATGTATTGGGTCAGGCCAGGGTGTGGCATGGAGTTTTTGTATTGTGGTGTGTTTTGTCTGGGGGTTTTGGTGTGTATGTTACGTGGGATTGTAGCTTAGTAGGGTGTTCTAGGAAAGTCTATGGCTGTCTGGAGTGGTTCTCAATCAGAGGCAGGTGGTTATCGTTGTCTCTGATTGGGAACCATATTTAGGCAGCCATATTCTTTGGTTGTATTGTAGGTGATTGTCCTTAGTGT
>NW_027038156.1:0-26654 GCF_034236695.1 Oncorhynchus nerka | reverse complement strand
TTACGTATTGCTATTTTAACAAATGAAAGGCTCCACTGAGAGGTTACCCAGACCATAATCAGTGGTCCGCCTCACTCAGAGCCAACCTGGTGGACTTCACCAGTTCACATGTTGGATCTTAATTTGATCGCTTTTTTGTTGTGAGAATTTTCAGGTAATGCAAATGAGCACGATTTATAGAAATTAATTTAAAACTCTAGAAACACACAATTATATTAACAGTATTGCACTTTTAATGTAGTTTAATTATTGAAAGCTAATAGCCTAACCGCAGACCAAGCAACAATATGGACTAAACACTCATATTATTTTGCTTTGGCAATACTGGTCAAATTAAGATCCGACATCCGTCCCCACTGGTTCTGTCCTCTCCCAGCAGAGATCCCCAGGCGGAGAGAACAACCGATCTGAAGGTCATCTTTCGTGGACAGACTACATAGCACGTTTTTTTTGGTTTCCGTGTTGCCTGAGATTAATCTGAAGGCCACAAATTCAATGATGCGCTTTGTCTCAAAACAGAGGAGGATGTGTTCTATTAGGCTGTCTAACTGAAGGGGCATGCTATCATTTATCAACCCACACCATATCATGCTATTCATAGGACTGCCTTTCCCCTGAGTATGCAACTGGTGAAGAATGGTGTGCGAGAGAGATAGAGCGAGCGAGAGCGATCGTGAGAGTGATCGAGAGTGATCGAGAGTGATCGAGAGTGATCGTGAGAGAGAGTGAGAGAGTGAGAGAGAGTGAGAGAGTGAGAGAGAGTGAGAGAGAGTGAGAGAGAGTGAGAGAGAGATATTGAGAGAGATATTGAGAGAGAGTGAGAGAGAGAGAGTGAGAGAGAGAGATATTGAGAGAGAGTGAGAGAGTGAGAGAGTGAGAGAGAGAGAGAGTGAGAGAGATAGTGAGAGAGTGAGAGAGTGAGAGAGATATTGAGAGAGAGAGAGATAGTGAGAGAGAGTGAGAGAGTGAGAGAGTGAGAGAGATATTGAGAGAGAGAGAGATAGTGAGAGAGAGTGAGAGAGATATTGAGAGAGAGAGAGTGAGAGAGTGAGAGAGAGTGAGAGAGTGTGAGAGAGTGTGAGAGAGTGTGAGAGAGTGAGAGAGAGTGAGAGAGAGTGAGAGAGTGAGAGAGAGTGAGAGAGAGTGAGAGAGAGTGAGAGAGAGTGAGAGAGAGATATTGAGAGAGATATTGAGAGAGAGTGAGAGAGAGAGAGTGAGAGAGAGAGATATTGAGAGAGAGTGAGAGAGTGAGAGAGTGAGAGAGAGAGAGAGTGAGAGAGATAGTGAGAGAGTGAGAGAGATATTGAGAGAGAGAGAGATAGTGAGAGAGAGTGAGAGAGATATTGAGAGAGAGAGAGATAGTGAGAGAGAGTGAGAGAGTGAGAGAGAGTGAGAGAGTGAGAGAGATATTGAGAGAGAGAGAGTGAGAGAGTGAGAGAGTGAGAGAGAGTGAGAGAGTGAGAGAGAGAGTGAGAGAGTGAGAGAGATATTGAGAGATAGTGAGAGAGATAGTGAGAGATATTGAGAGAGAGAGATATTGAGAGAGATAGTGAGATAGTGAGAGAGAGAGAGTGAGAGAGTGAGAGAGAGTGAGAGAGATAGTGAGAGAGAGTGAGAGAGAGAGTGAGAGAGTGAGAGAGATATTGAGAGATAGTGAGAGAGATAGTGAGAGAGATAGTGAGAGATATTGAGAGAGAGAGATATTGAGAGAGAGAGATATTGAGAGAGATAGTGAGAGAGAGTGAGAGAGATAGTGAGAGAGAGTGAGAGAGAGAGTGAGAGAGTGAGAGAGTGAGAGAGTGAGAGAGATATTGAGAGATAGTGAGAGAGATAGTGAGAGAGATAGTGAGAGATATTGAGAGAGAGAGATATTGAGAGAGAGAGATATTGAGAGAGATAGTGAGAGAGAGTGAGAGAGTGAGAGAGAGTGAGAGAGAGAGAGAGAGAGAGAGAGTGAGAGAGAGAGTGAGAGAGAGAGTGAGAGAGAGAGAGAGAGAGTGAGAGAGAATGAGAGAGGATGAATCTTTGAAAGTTCAAAACATTTCAATCAAACAAAAAGCCTCATGTATTATATAAACTCTGCGCTGCGCTGTGCTGTGTGCTGCTCTATGATTAAAAGTATGGAAGACGGCTGGATAGAGTAGAGTAGATATGTTCAGTACAGTAGCTATGTTCAGTAGAGTAGATATGTTCAGTAGAGTAGAGTAGATATGTTCAGTAGAGTAGATATGTTCAGTAGAGTAGAGTAGATATGTTCCGTAGAGTAGAGTAGATATGTTCCGTAGAGTAGAGTAGCTATGTTCAGTACAGTAGAGTAGATATGTTCAGTACAGTAGAGTAGATATGTTCAGTAGAGTAGAGTAGATATGTTCAGTACAGTAGAGTAGATATGTTCAGTAGAGTAGAGTAGATATGTTCCGTAGAGTAGATATGTTCAGTAGAGTAGAGTAGATATGTTCCGTAGAGTAGAGAGTAGATATGTTCCGTAGAGTAGAGTAGCTATGTTCAGTAGAGTAGAGTAGCTATGTTCAGTACAGTAGAGTAGATATGTTCAGTACAGTAGAGTAGATATGTTCAGTACAGTAGAGTAGATATGTTCAGTAGAGTAGAGTAGATATGTTCAGTAGAGTAGATATGTTCAGTAGAGTAGAGTAGATATGTTCCGTAGAGTAGAGCAGATTCGGTGTTCCGTGAGCAGAGTAGCTATGTTCAGTAGAGCAGAGGTAGTTATGTTCAGCACAGTAGAGTAGATATGTTCAGTACAGTAGAGTAGATATGTTCAGTAGAGTAGAGTAGATATGTTCAGTAGAGTAGAGTAGATATGTTCAGTAGAGTAGATATGTTCAGTAGAGTAGATATGTTCAGTAGAGTAGATATGTTCAGTAGAGTAGATATGTTCAGTAGAGTAGATATGTTCAGTAGAGTAGAGTAGATATGTTCAGTAGAGTAGAGTAGATATGTTCAGTAGAGTAGAGTAGATATGTTCAGTAGAGTAGATATGTTCAGTAGAGTAGATATGTTCAGTAGAGTAGAGTAGATATGTTCAGTAGAGTAGATATGTTCAGTAGAGTAGATATGTTCAGTAGAGTAGATATGTTCAGTAGAGTAGATATGTTCAGTAGAGTAGCTATGTTCAGTACAGTAGAGTAGATATGTTCAGTAGAGTAGCTATGTTCAGTACAGTAGAGTAGATATGTTCAGTAGAGTAGAGTGCAGTACAGTAGATATGTTCAGTAGAGTAGATATGTTCAGTAGAGTAGCTATGTTCAGTACAGTAGAGTAGATATGTTCAGTAGAGTAGCTATGTTCAGTACAGTAGAGTAGATATGTTCAGTAGAGTAGCTATGTTCAGTACAGTAGAGTAGATATGTTCAGTACAGTAGAGTAGCTATGTTCAGTAGAGTAGCTATGTTCAGTACAGTAGATATGTTCAGTACAGTAGAGTAGATATGTTCAGTAGAGTAGAGTAGATATGTTCAGTAGAGTAGATATGTTCAGTACAGTAGCTATGTTCAGTACAGTAGCTATGTTCAGTACAGTAGCTATGTTCAGTACAGTAGAGTAGATATGTTCAGTAGAGTAGATATGTTCAGTAGAGTAGAGTAGATATGTTCAGTACAGTAGAGTCCAGTACAGTAGAGTCCAGTACAGTAGATATGTTCAGTACAGTAGAGTAGATATGTTCAGTACAGTAGAGTAGATATGTTCAGTACAGTAGAGTAGATATGTTCAGTACAGTAGAGTAGATATGTTCAGTAGAGTAGCTATGTTCAGTACAGTAGAGTAGATATGTTCAGTAGAGTAGAGTGCAGTACAGTAGATATGTTCAGTAGAGTAGATATGTTCAGTAGAGTAGCTATGTTCAGTACAGTAGAGTAGATATGTTCAGTAGAGTAGCTATGTTCAGTACAGTAGATATGTTCAGTACAGTAGAGTAGCTATGTTCAGTAGAGTAGCTATGTTCAGTACAGTAGAGTAGATATGTTCAGTAGAGTAGATATGTTCAGTACAGTAGCTATGTTCAGTACAGTAGCTATGTTCAGTACAGTAGCTATGTTCAGTACAGTAGCTATGTTCAGTACTGTAGCTATGTTCAGTACAGTAGCTATGTTCAGTACAGTAGAGTAGATATGTTCAGTACAGTAGAGTCCAGTACAGTAGAGTCCAGTACAGTAGAGTCCAGTACAGTAGATATGTTCAGTACAGTAGAGTAGATATGTTCAGTACAGTAGAGTATATATGTTCAGTACAGTAGAGTAGATATGTTCAGTACAGTAGAGTAGATATGTTCAGTTCAGTAGAGTACAGTAGATATGTTCAGTACAGTAGATATGTTCAGTAGAGTAGAGTAGCTATGTTCAGTAGAGTAGAGTAGCTATGTTCAGTAGAGTAGAGTAGCTATGTTCAGTAGAGTAGCTATGTTCAGTAGAGTAGCTATGTTCAGTAGAGTAGCTATGTTCAGTACAGTAGAGTAGATATGTTCAGAACAGTAGAGTAGCTATGTTCAGTAGAGTAGCTATGTTCAGTAGAGTAGCTATGTTCAGTAGAGTAGAGTGCAGTACAGTAGATATGTTCAGTAGAGTAGATATGTTCAGTAGAGTAGATATGTTCAGTACAGTAGATATGTTCAGTAGATATGTTCAGTACAGTAGAGTAGATATGTTCAGTACAGTAGAGTAGATATGTTCAGTACAGTAGAGTAGATATGTTCAGTACAGTAGAGTAGATATGTTCAGTACAGTAGAGTAGATATGTTCAGTAGAGTAGATGTGTTCAGTAGAGTAGATGTGTTCAGTAGAGTAGATGTGTTCAGTAGAGTAGATGTGTTCAGTAGAGTAGATGTGTTCAGTACAGTAGAGTAGATATGTTCAGTAGAGTAGATATGTTCAGTAGAGTAGAGTAGATATGTTCAGTACAGTAGAGTCCAGTACAGTAGAGTCCAGTACAGTAGAGTCCAGTACAGTAGATATGTTCAGTACAGTAGAGTAGATATGTTCAGTACAGTAGAGTAGATATGTTCAGTACAGTAGATATGTTCAGTACAGTAGAGTAGATATGTTCAGTTCAGTAGAGTACAGTAGATATGTTCAGTACAGTAGATATGTTCAGTAGAGTAGAGTAGCTATGTTCAGTAGAGTAGAGTAGCTATGTTCAGTAGAGTAGCTATGTTCAGTAGAGTAGCTATGTTCAGTAGAGTAGCTATGTTCAGTACAGTAGCTATGTTCAGTACAGTAGAGTAGATATGTTCAGAACAGTAGAGTAGCTATGTTCAGTAGAGTAGCTATGTTCAGTAGAGTAGCTATGTTCAGTAGTGTAGAGTGCAGTACAGTAGATATGTTCAGTAGAGTAGATATGTTCAGTACAGTAGATATGTTCAGTAGATATGTTCAGTACAGTAGAGTAGATATGTTCAGTACAGTAGAGTAGATATGTTCAGTACAGTAGAGTAGATATGTTCAGTACAGTAGAGTAGCTATGTTCAGTAGAGTAGAGTAGCTATGTTCAGTAGAGTAGCTATGTTCAGTAGAGTAGCTATGTTCAGTAGAGTAGCTATGTTCAGTACAGTAGCTATGTTCAGTACAGTAGAGTAGATATGTTCAGAACAGTAGAGTAGCTATGTTCAGTAGAGTAGCTATGTTCAGTAGAGTAGCTATGTTCAGTAGTGTAGAGTGCAGTACAGTAGATATGTTCAGTAGAGTAGATATGTTCAGTAGAGTAGATATGTTCAGTACAGTAGATATGTTCAGTAGATATGTTCAGTACAGTAGAGTAGATATGTTCAGTACAGTAGAGTAGATATGTTCAGTACAGTAGAGTAGATATGTTCAGTACAGTAGAGTAGATATGTTCAGTAGAGTAGATGTGTTCAGTAGAGTAGATGTGTTCAGTAGAGTAGATGTGTTCAGTAGAGTAGATGTGTTCAGTAGAGTAGATATGTTCAGTAGAGTAGAGTAGAGTAGATATGTTCAGTAGAGTAGAGTAGATATGTTCAGTAGAGTAGCTATGTTCAGTACAGTAGAGTAGATATGTTCAGTAGAGTAGAGTAGATATGTTCAGTAGAGTAGAGTAGATATGTTCAGTAGAGTAGATATGTTCAGTAGAGTAGAGTAGATATGTTCAGTAGAGTAGAGTGCAGTACAGTAGATATGTTCAGTAGAGTAGATATGTTCAGTAGAGTAGCTATGTTCAGTAGAGTAGAGTAGATATGTTCAGTACAGTAGAGTAGCTATGTTCAGTACAGTAGAGTAGATATGTTCAGTAGAGTAGAGTAGAGTAGATATGTTCAGTAGAGTAGCTATGTTCAGTAGAGTAGCTATGTTCAGTAGAGTAGCTATGTTCAGTACAGTAGAGTAGATATGTTCAGTACAGTAGAGTAGATATGTTCAGTACAGTAGAGTAGATATGTTCAGTAGAGTAGAGTCCAGTACAGTAGAGTCCAGTACAGTAGATATGTTCAGTAGAGTAGATATGTTCAGTACAGTAGAGTCCAGTACAGTAGATATGTTCAGTACAGTAGATATGTTCAGTACAGTAGATATGTTCAGTACAGTAGAGTAGATATGTTCAGTACAGTAGAGTAGATATGTTCAGTACAGTAGAGTAGATATGTTCAGTACAGTAGAGTAGATATGTTCAGTACAGTAGAGTAGATATGTTCAGTACAGTAGAGTAGATATGTTCAGTACAGTAGAGTAGATATGTTCAGTAGAGTAGCTATGTTCAGTACAGTAGAGTAGATATGTTCAGTAGAGTAGCTATGTTCAGTACAGTAGAGTAGATATGTTCAGTAGAGTAGAGTAGATATGTTCAGTAGAGTAGATATGTTCAGTACAGTAGCTATGTTCAGTACAGTAGAGTAGATATGTTCAGTAGAGTAGATATGTTCAGTAGAGTAGAGTAGATATGTTCAGTACAGTAGAGTCCAGTACAGTAGATATGTTCAGTACAGTAGAGTCGATATGTTCAGTACAGTAGAGTAGATATGTTCAGTACAGTAGAGTAGATATGTTCAGTACAGTAGAGTAGATATGTTCAGTACAGTAGAGTAGATATGTTCAGTACAGTAGAGTAGATATGTTCAGTACAGTAGAGTAGATATGTTCAGTACAGTAGAGTACAGTAGATATGTTCAGTAGAGTAGATATGTTCAGTACAGTAGAGTAGATATGTTGAGTAGAGTAGCTATGTTCAGTACAGTAGAGTAGATATGTTCAGTACAGTAGAGTACAGTAGATATGTTCAGTAGAGTAGATATGTTCAGTAGAGTAGAGTAGCTATGTTCAGTAGAGTAGCTATGTTCAGTACAGTAGCTATGTTCAGAACAGTAGAGTAGCTATGTTCAGTAGAGTAGCTATGTTCAGTAGAGTAGCTATGTTCAGTAGAGTAGCTATGTTCAGTAGAGTAGAGTGCAGTACAGTAGATATGTTCAGTACAGTAGATATGTTCAGTAGAGTAGAGTGCAGTACAGTAGATATGTTCAGTACAGTAGATATGTTCAGTACAGTAGAGTCCAGTACAGTAGATATGTTCAGTACAGTAGAGTCCAGTAGATATGTTCAGTACAGTAGAGTAGATATGTTCAGTAGAGTAGATGTGTTCAGTAGAGTAGATATGTTCAGTAGAGTAGATGTGTTCAGTAGAGTAGATGTGTTCAGTAGAGTAGATGTGTTCAGTACAGTAGAGTCCAGTACAGTAGATATGTTCAGTACAGTAGAGTCCAGTAGATATGTTCAGTACAGTAGAGTCCAGTACAGTAGAGTAGATATGTTCAGTAGAGTAGATATGTTCAGTAGAGTAGATATGTTCAGTAGAGTAGATGTGTTCAGTAGAGTAGAGTAGATATGTTCAGTAGAGTAGATATGTTCAGTAGAGTAGAGTAGATATGTTCAGTAGAGTAGATATGTTCAGTAGAGTAGAGTAGATATGTTCAGTAGAGTAGAGTAGATATGTTCAGTAGAGTAGATATGTTCAGTAGAGTAGATATGTTCAGTAGAGTAGATATGTTCAGTAGAGTAGAGTAGATATGTTCAGTAGAGTAGAGTAGATATGTTCAGTAGAGTAGAGTAGATATGTTCAGTAGAGTAGAGTAGATATGTTCAGTAGAGTAGAGTGCAGTACAGTAGATATGTTCAGTAGAGTAGCTATGTTCAGTACAGTAGAGTAGATATGTTCAGTAGAGTAGCTATGTTCAGTACAGTAGAGTAGCTATGTTCAGTACAGTAGAGTAGCTATGTTCAGTACAGTAGAGTAGATATGTTCAGTAGAGTAGAGTAGAGTAGCTATGTTCAGTAGAGTAGCTATGTTCAGTACAGTAGAGTAGCTATGTTCAGTACAGTAGAGTAGATATGTTCAGTAGAGTAGAGTCCAGTACAGTAGATATGTTCAGTACAGTAGAGTCCAGTACAGTAGAGTCCAGTACAGTAGATATGTTCAGTACAGTAGATATGTTCAGTACAGTAGATATGTTCAGTACAGTAGAGTAGATATGTTCAGTACAGTAGAGTAGATATGTTCAGTACAGTAGAGTAGCTATGTTCAGTAGAGTAGAGTAGCTATGTTCAGTACAGTAGAGTAGCTATGTTCAGTACAGTAGAGTAGCTATGTTCAGTAGAGTAGCTATGTTCAGTACAGTAGAGTAGCTATGTTCAGTACAGTAGAGTAGCTATGTTCAGTAGAGTAGAGTAGCTATGTTCAGTAGAGTAGAGTAGCTATGTTCAGTAGAGTAGAGTAGCTATGTTCAGTAGAGTAGAGTAGCTATGTTCAGTAGAGTAGAGTAGCTATGTTCAGTAGAGTAGATATGTTCAGTAGAGTAGATATGTTCAGTAGAGTAGATATGTTCAGTAGAGTAGATATGTTCAGTAGAGTAGATTAGATATGTTCAGTAGAGTAGATATGTTCAGTAGAGTAGAGTAGATATGTTCAGTAGAGTAGAGTAGATATGTTCAGTAGAGTAGAGTAGATATGTTCAGTAGAGTAGATATGTTCAGTAGAGTAGATATGTTCAGTAGAGTAGATATGTTCAGTAGAGTAGATATGTTCAGTAGAGTAGATATGTTCAGTAGAGTAGATTAGATATGTTCAGTAGAGTAGATTAGATATGTTCAGTAGAGTAGATATGTTCAGTAGAGTAGATATGTTCAGTAGAGTAGATATGTTCAGTAGAGTAGAGTAGATATGTTCAGTAGAGTAGCTATGTTCAGTACAGTAGAGTAGATATGTTCAGTACAGTAGAGTAGCTATGTTCAGTACAGTAGAGTAGCTATGTTCAGTAGAGTAGAGTAGAGTAGCTATGTTCAGTAGAGTAGCTATGTTCAGTACAGTAGAGTAGCTATGTTCAGTACAGTAGAGTAGATATGTTCAGTAGAGTAGAGTCCAGTACAGTAGATATGTTCAGTACAGTAGAGTCCAGTACAGTAGAGTCCAGTACAGTAGATATGTTCAGTACAGTAGATATGTTCAGTACAGTAGATATGTTCAGTACAGTAGAGTAGATATGTTCAGTACAGTAGAGTAGATATGTTCAGTACAGTAGAGTAGATATGTTCAGTACAGTAGAGTAGATATGTTCAGTACAGTAGAGTAGCTATGTTCAGTAGAGTAGAGTAGCTATGTTCAGTACAGTAGCTATGTTCAGTACAGTAGAGTAGCTATGTTCAGTAGAGTAGCTATGTTCAGTAGAGTAGATATGTTCAGTACAGTAGAGTAGCTATGTTCAGTAGAGTAGAGTAGCTATGTTCAGTAGAGTAGAGTAGCTATGTTCAGTAGAGTAGAGTAGCTATGTTCAGTAGAGTAGATATGTTCAGTAGAGTAGATATGTTCAGTAGAGTAGATATGTTCAGTAGAGTAGATATGTTCAGTAGAGTAGATATGTTCAGTAGAGTAGATATGTTCAGTAGAGTAGATTAGATATGTTCAGTAGAGTAGAGTAGATATGTTCAGTAGAGTAGAGTAGATATGTTCAGTAGAGTAGAGTAGATATGTTCAGTAGAGTAGAGTAGATATGTTCAGTAGAGTAGATATGTTCAGTAGAGTAGATATGTTCAGTAGAGTAGATATGTTCAGTAGAGTAGATATGTTCAGTAGAGTAGATATGTTCAGTAGAGTAGATTAGATATGTTCAGTAGAGTAGATTAGATATGTTCAGTAGAGTAGATATGTTCAGTAGAGTAGATATGTTCAGTAGAGTAGATATGTTCAGTACAGTAGCTATGTTCAGTACAGTAGAGTAGCTATGTTCAGTACAGTAGAGTAGCTATGTTCAGTACAGTAGAGTAGCTATGTTCAGTACAGTAGAGTAGCTATGTTCAGTACAGTAGAGTAGATATGTTCAGTAGAGTAGATATGTTCAGTAGAGTAGATATGTTCAGTAGAGTAGATATGTTCAGTAGAGTAGATATGTTCAGTAGAGTAGATATGTTCAGTAGAGTAGAGTAGATATGTTCAGTAGAGTAGAGTAGATATGTTCAGTAGAGTAGATATGTTCAGTAGAGTAGAGTAGATATGTTCAGTAGAGTAGAGTAGATATGTTCAGTAGAGTAGAGTAGATATGTTCAGTAGAGTAGAGTAGATATGTTCAGTAGAGTAGAGTAGATATGTTCAGTAGAGTAGAGTAGATATGTTCAGTAGAGTAGAGTAGATATGTTCAGTAGAGTAGATATGTTCAGTAGAGTAGATATGTTCAGTAGAGTAGATATGTTCAGTAGAGTAGAGTAGATATGTTCAGTAGAGTAGAGTAGATATGTTCAGTAGAGTAGCTATGTTCAGTACAGTAGAGTAGATATGTTCAGTAGAGTAGCTATGTTCAGTACAGTAGAGTAGATATGTTCAGTAGAGTAGATATGTTCAGTAGAGTAGAGTGCAGTACAGTAGATATGTTCAGTAGAGTAGCTATGTTCAGTACAGTAGAGTAGATATGTTCAGTAGAGTAGCTATGTTCAGTACAGTAGATATGTTCAGTACAGTAGAGTAGCTATGTTCAGTAGAGTAGCTATGTTCAGTAGAGTAGAGTAGAGTAGATATGTTCAGTAGAGTAGATATGTTCAGTAGAGTAGCTATGTTCAGTACAGTAGCTATGTTCAGTAGAGTACAGTAGCTATGTTCAGTAGAGTAGAGTAGATATGTTCAGTACAGTAGAGTCCAGTACAGTAGATATGTTCAGTAGAGTAGATATGTTCAGTACAGTAGAGTCCAGTACAGTAGATATGTTCAGTACAGTAGAGTAGATATGTTCAGTACAGTAGAGTAGATATGTTGAGTTCAGTAGAGTAGAGTAGATATGTTCAGTTCAGTAGAGTAGAGTAGATATGTTCAGTTCAGTAGAGTACAGTAGCTATGTTCAGTAGAGTAGAGTAGCTATGTTCAGTAGAGTAGCTATGTTCAGAAGATATGTTCAGTACAGTAGATATGTTCAGTACAGTAGATATGTTCAGTACAGTAGATATGTTCAGTACAGTAGCTATGTTCAGTACAGTAGAGTAGCTATGTTCAGTACAGTAGAGTAGCTATGTTCAGTACAGTAGAGTAGCTATGTTCAGTAGACTAGCTATGTTCAGTAGAGTAGCTATGTTCAGTAGAGTAGCTATGTTCAGTAGAGTAGCTATGTTCAGTAGAGTAGCTATGTTCAGTACAGTAGAGTAGATATGTTCAGTAGAGTAGCTATGTTCAGTACAGTAGAGTAGATATGTTCAGTAGAGTAGCTATGTTCAGTACAGTAGATATGTTCAGTAGAGTAGCTATGTTCAGTACAGTAGATATGTTCAGTAGAGTAGAGTGCAGTACAGTAGATATGTTCAGTACAGTAGATATGTTCAGTACAGTAGATATGTTCAGTAGAGTAGATATGTTCAGTAGAGTAGATATGTTCAGTAGAGTAGAGTAGATATGTTCAGTAGAGTAGAGTAGATATGTTCAGTAGAGTAGAGTAGATATGTTCAGTAGAGTAGATATGTTCAGTAGAGTAGATATGTTCAGTAGAGTAGATATGTTCAGTAGAGTAGATATGTTCAGTAGAGTAGATATGTTCAGTAGAGTAGATTAGATATGTTCAGTAGAGTAGATATGTTCAGTAGAGTAGATATGTTCAGTAGAGTAGAGTAGATATGTTCAGTAGAGTAGCTATGTTCAGTACAGTAGAGTAGATATGTTCAGTACAGTAGAGTAGCTATGTTCAGTACAGTAGAGTAGCTATGTTCAGTAGAGTAGAGTAGAGTAGCTATGTTCAGTAGAGTAGCTATGTTCAGTACAGTAGAGTAGCTATGTTCAGTACAGTAGAGTAGATATGTTCAGTAGAGTAGAGTCCAGTACAGTAGATATGTTCAGTACAGTAGAGTCCAGTACAGTAGAGTCCAGTACAGTAGATATGTTCAGTACAGTAGATATGTTCAGTACAGTAGATATGTTCAGTACAGTAGAGTAGATATGTTCAGTACAGTAGAGTAGATATGTTCAGTACAGTAGATATGTTCAGTACAGTAGAGTAGATATGTTCAGTACAGTAGAGTAGCTATGTTCAGTAGAGTAGAGTAGCTATGTTCAGTACAGTAGCTATGTTCAGTACAGTAGAGTAGCTATGTTCAGTAGAGTAGCTATGTTCAGTAGAGTAGCTATGTTCAGTAGAGTAGATATGTTCAGTACAGTAGAGTAGCTATGTTCAGTAGAGTAGAGTAGCTATGTTCAGTAGAGTAGAGTAGCTATGTTCAGTAGAGTAGAGTAGCTATGTTCAGTAGAGTAGATATGTTCAGTAGAGTAGATATGTTCAGTAGAGTAGATATGTTCAGTAGAGTAGATATGTTCAGTAGAGTAGATATGTTCAGTAGAGTAGATATGTTCAGTAGAGTAGATTAGATATGTTCAGTAGAGTAGAGTAGATATGTTCAGTAGAGTAGAGTAGATATGTTCAGTAGAGTAGAGTAGATATGTTCAGTAGAGTAGAGTAGATATGTTCAGTAGAGTAGATATGTTCAGTAGAGTAGATATGTTCAGTAGAGTAGATATGTTCAGTAGAGTAGATATGTTCAGTAGAGTAGATATGTTCAGTAGAGTAGATATGTTCAGTAGAGTAGATTAGATATGTTCAGTAGAGTAGATTAGATATGTTCAGTAGAGTAGATATGTTCAGTAGAGTAGATATGTTCAGTAGAGTAGATATGTTCAGTAGAGTAGATATGTTCAGTACAGTAGAGTAGCTATGTTCAGTACAGTAGAGTAGCTATGTTCAGTACAGTAGAGTAGCTATGTTCAGTACAGTAGAGTAGCTATGTTCAGTACAGTAGAGTAGATATGTTCAGTAGAGTAGATATGTTCAGTAGAGTAGATATGTTCAGTAGAGCAGATATGTTCCAGCAGAGCAGAGCAGATATGTTCAGCAGAGCAGAGCAGATATGTTCAGTAGAGTAGATATGTTCAGTAGAGCAGAGTAGATATGTTCAGTAGAGCAGAGTAGATATGTTCAGTAGAGCAGAGTAGATATGTTCAGTAGAGTAGAGTAGATATGTTCAGTAGAGTAGAGTAGATATGTTCAGTAGAGTAGAGTAGATATGTTCAGTAGAGTAGATATGTTCAGTAGAGTAGATATGTTCAGTAGAGTAGATATGTTCAGTAGAGTAGATATGTTCAGTAGAGTAGAGTAGATATGTTCAGTAGAGTAGAGTAGATATGTTCAGTAGAGTAGCTATGTTCAGTACAGTAGAGTAGATATGTTCAGTAGAGTAGCTATGTTCAGTACAGTAGAGTAGATATGTTCAGTAGAGTAGATATGTTCAGTAGAGTAGAGTGCAGTACAGTAGATATGTTCAGTAGAGTAGCTATGTTCAGTACAGTAGAGTAGATATGTTCAGTAGAGTAGCTATGTTCAGTACAGTAGATATGTTCAGTACAGTAGAGTAGCTATGTTCAGTAGAGTAGCTATGTTCAGTAGAGTAGAGTAGAGTAGATATGTTCAGTAGAGTAGATATGTTCAGTAGAGTAGCTATGTTCAGTACAGTAGCTATGTTCAGTAGAGTACAGTAGCTATGTTCAGTAGAGTAGAGTAGATATGTTCAGTACAGTAGAGTCCAGTACAGTAGATATGTTCAGTAGAGTAGATATGTTCAGTACAGTAGAGTCCAGTACAGTAGATATGTTCAGTACAGTAGAGTAGATATGTTCAGTACAGTAGAGTAGATATGTTGAGTTCAGTAGAGTAGAGTAGATATGTTCAGTTCAGTAGAGTAGAGTAGATATGTTCAGTTCAGTAGAGTAGAGTAGCTATGTTCAGTAGAGTAGAGTAGCTATGTTCAGTAGAGTAGAGTAGCTATGTTCAGTAGAGTAGCTATGTTCAGAAGATATGTTCAGTACAGTAGATATGTTCAGTACAGTAGATATGTTCAGTACAGTAGATATGTTCAGTACAGTAGCTATGTTCAGTACAGTAGAGTAGCTATGTTCAGTACAGTAGAGTAGCTATGTTCAGTACAGTAGAGTAGCTATGTTCAGTAGACTAGCTATGTTCAGTAGAGTAGCTATGTTCAGTAGAGTAGCTATGTTCAGTAGAGTAGCTATGTTCAGTACAGTAGAGTAGATATGTTCAGTAGAGTAGCTATGTTCAGTACAGTAGAGTAGATATGTTCAGTAGAGTAGCTATGTTCAGTACAGTAGATATGTTCAGTAGAGTAGCTATGTTCAGTACAGTAGATATGTTCAGTAGAGTAGAGTGCAGTACAGTAGATATGTTCAGTACAGTAGATATGTTCAGTACAGTAGATATGTTCAGTAGAGTAGATATGTTCAGTAGAGTAGAGTCCAGTAGAGTAGATATGTTCAGTACAGTAGAGTAGACATGTTCAGTACAGTAGAGTCCAGTACAGTAGATATGTTCAGTACAGTAGAGTCCAGTAGATATGTTCAGTACAGTAGAGTCCAGTAGAGTAGCTATGTTCAGTACAGTAGAGTACAGTAGAGTAGATATGCTCAGTACAGTAGATATGTTCAGTAGAGTAGATATGTTCAGTAGAGTAGAGTCCAGTAGAGTAGATATGTTCAGTAGAGTAGATATGTTCAGTAGAGTAGAGTAGATATGTTCAGTAGAGTAGAGCAGATATGTTCAGTACAGTAGAGTAGATATGTTCAGTAGAGTAGAGTAGATATGTTCAGTAGAGTAGCTATGTTCAGTAGAGTAGCTATGTTCAGTACAGTAGAGTAGATATGTTCAGTAGAGTAGAGTGCAGTACAGTAGATATGTTCAGTAGAGTATCTATGTTCAGTACAGTAGAGTAGATATGTTCAGTAGAGTAGCTATGTTCAGTACAGCAGAGCAGCTATGTTCAGTAGAGTAGCTATGTTCAGCACAGCAGAGTAGCTATGTTCAGTACAGTAGATATGTTCAGTAGAGCAGAGCAGATATGTTCAGTAGAGTAGAGTAGCTATGTTCAGTAGAGTAGAGTAGCTATGTTCAGTAGAGTAGAGTAGAGTAGCTGAGTAGAGTAGAGTAGCTATGTTCAGTACAGTAGCTATGTTCAGTAGAGTAGAGTAGATATGTTCAGTACAGTAGAGTCCAGTACAGTAGAGTAGATATGTTGAGTACAGTAGAGTAGATATGTTGAGTACAGTAGAGTAGATATGTTGAGTACAGTAGAGTAGATATGTTGAGTACAGTAGAGTAGATATGTTGAGTACAGTAGAGTAGATATGTTCAGTACAGTAGATATGTTCAGTAGAGTAGATATGTTGAGTACAGTAGATATGTTCAGTAGAGTAGATATGTTGAGTACAGTAGATATGTTCAGTAGAGTAGAGTAGATATGTTCAGTAGAGTAGATATGTTCAGTAGAGTAGAGTAGATATGTTCAGTAGAGTACAGTAGCTATGTTCAGTACAGTAGATATGTTCAGTACAGTAGAGTCCAGTAAGTAGCTATGTTCAGTACAGTAGAGTACAGTAGAGTAGATATGCTCAGTACAGTAGAGTCCAGTAGAGTAGATATGCTCAGTACAGTAGAGTCAGTAGAGTAGATAAGTCCAGTACAGTACAGTAGATATGTTCAGTACAGTAGATATGTTCAGTACAGTAGAGTAGATATGTTGAGTAGAGTAGCTATGTTCAGTAGAGTAGAGTAGCTATGTTCAGTAGAGTAGAGTAGAGTAGCTATGTTCAGTAGAGTAGCTATGTTCAGTACAGTAGAGCAGCTATGTTCAGTAGAGTAGATATGTTCAGTACAGTAGAGTAGATATGTTCAGTACAGTACAGTAGATATGTTCAGTACAGTAGATATGTTCAGTAGAGTAGATATGTTCAGTACAGTAGAGTAGATATGTTCAGTACAGTAGCTATGTTCAGTAGAGTAGCTATGTTCAGTAGAGTAGAGTGCAGTACAGTAGATATGTTCAGTAGAGTAGATATGTTCAGTAGAGTAGATATGTTCAGTACAGTAGATATGTTCAGTACAGTACAGTAGATATGTTCAGTAGAGTAGATATGTTCAGTAGAGTAGAGTCCAGTAGAGTAGATATGTTCAGTACAGTAGAGTAGATATGTTCAGTACAGTAGAGTAGATATGTTCAGTACAGTAGAGTCCAGTACAGTAGCTATGTTCAGTACAGTAGAGTCCAGTAGAGTAGCTATGTTCAGTACAGTAGAGTCCAGTAGAGTAGCTATGTTCAGTACAGTAGAGTCCAGTAGAGTAGCTATGTTCAGTACAGTAGAGTCCAGTAGAGTAGCTATGTTCAGTACAGTAGAGTCCAGTAGAGTAGCTATGTTCAGTACAGTAGAGTACAGTAAAGTAGATATGCTCAGTACAGTAGATATGTTCAGTAGAGTAGAGTGCAGTACATTAGATATGTTCAGTAGAGTAGATATGTTCAGTAGAGTAGAGTCCAGTAGAGTAGATATGTTCAGTAGAGTAGCTATGTTCAGTACAGTAGATATGTTCAGTAGAGTAGAGTGCAGTACAGTAGATATGTTCAGTACAGTAGATATGTTCAGTACAGTAGATATGTTCAGTACAGTAGAGTCCAGTACAGTAGATATGTTCAGTACAGTAGAGTCCAGTAGAGTAGCTATGTTCAGTACAGTAGAGTCCAGTAGAGTAGATAAGTCCAGTACAGTACAGTAGATATGTTCAGTACAGTAGATATGTTCAGTACAGTAGAGTAGATATGTTGAGTAGAGTAGCTATGTTCAGTAGAGTAGAGTAGCTATGTTCAGTAGAGTAGAGTAGAGTAGCTATGTTCAGTAGAGTAGCTATGTTCAGTACAGTAGAGTAGCTATGTTCAGTAGAGTAGATATGTTCAGTACAGTACAGTAGATATGTTCAGTACAGTAGATATGTTCAGTACAGTAGAGTCCAGTACAGTAGATATGTTCAGTACAGTAGAGTCCAGTAGAGTAGCTATGTTCAGTACAGTAGAGTCCAGTAGAGTAGCTATGTTCAGTACAGTAGAGTAGATATGCTCAGTACAGTAGAGTCCAGTAGAGTAAATATGTTCAGTACAGTAGATATGTTCAGTCCAGTAGAGTAGATATGTTCAGTACAGTAGAGTAGATATGTTCAGTACAGTAGAGTCCAGTACAGTAGATATGTTCAGTACAGTAGAGTCCAGTAGAGTAGCTATGTTCAGTACAGTAGAGTCCAGTAGAGTAGCTATGTTCAGTACAGTAGAGTAGATATGCTCAGTACAGTAGAGTCCAGTAGAGTAAATATGTTCAGTACAGTAGAGTCCAGTAGAGTAGATATGTTCAGTACAGTAGAGTCCAGTAGTGTAGATATGTTCAGTACAGTAGAGTCCAGTAGAGTAGATATGTTCAGTAGAGTAGATATGTTCAGTAGAGTAGATATGTTCAGTAGAGTAGATATGTTCAGTAGAGTAGATATGTTCAGTAGAGTAGATATGTTCAGTAGAGTAGATATGTTCAGTAGAGTAGATTAGATATGTTCAGTAGAGTAGATTAGATATGTTCAGTAGAGTAGATATGTTCAGTAGAGTAGATATGTTCAGTAGAGTAGATATGTTCAGTAGAGTAGATATGTTCAGTACAGTAGAGTAGCTATGTTCAGTACAGTAGAGTAGCTATGTTCAGTACAGTAGAGTAGCTATGTTCAGTACAGTAGAGTAGCTATGTTCAGTACAGTAGAGTAGATATGTTCAGTAGAGTAGATATGTTCAGTAGAGTAGATATGTTCAGTAGAGTAGATATGTTCAGTAGAGTAGAGTAGATATGTTCAGTAGAGTAGAGTAGATATGTTCAGTAGAGTAGAGTAGATATGTTCAGTAGAGTAGATATGTTCAGTAGAGTAGAGTAGATATGTTCAGTAGAGTAGAGTAGATATGTTCAGTAGAGTAGAGTAGATATGTTCAGTAGAGTAGAGTAGATATGTTCAGTAGAGTAGAGTAGATATGTTCAGTAGAGTAGAGTAGATATGTTCAGTAGAGTAGATATGTTCAGTAGAGTAGATATGTTCAGTAGAGTAGATATGTTCAGTAGAGTAGATATGTTCAGTAGAGTAGAGTAGATATGTTCAGTAGAGCAGAGTAGATATGTTCAGCAGAGTAGCTATGTTCAGTACAGTAGAGCAGATATGTTCAGTGAGTAGCTATGTTCAGTACAGCAGAGCAGATATGTTCAGTAGAGTAGATATGTTCAGTAGAGCAGAGTGCAGTACAGTAGATATGTTCAGTAGAGAGCAGCTATGTTCAGTACAGTAGAGCAGATATGTTCAGTAGAGTCCAGCTATGTTCAGTACAGTAGATATGTTCAGTACAGTAGAGTAGCTATGTTCAGTAGAGTAGCTATGTTCAGTAGAGTAGAGTAGAGTAGATATGTTCAGTAGAGTAGATATGTTCAGTAGAGTAGCTATGTTCAGTACAGTAGCTATGTTCAGTAGAGTACAGTAGCTATGTTCAGTAGAGTAGAGTAGATATGTTCAGTACAGTAGAGTCCAGTACAGTAGATATGTTCAGTAGAGTAGATATGTTCAGTACAGTAGAGTCCAGTACAGTAGATATGTTCAGTACAGTAGAGTAGATATGTTCAGTACAGTAGAGTAGATATGTTGAGTTCAGTAGAGTAGAGTAGATATGTTCAGTTCAGTAGAGTAGAGTAGATATGTTCAGTTCAGTAGAGTAGAGTAGCTATGTTCAGTAGAGTAGAGTAGCTATGTTCAGTAGAGTAGAGTAGCTATGTTCAGTAGAGTAGCTATGTTCAGAAGATATGTTCAGTACAGTAGATATGTTCAGTACAGTAGATATGTTCAGTACAGTAGATATGTTCAGTACAGTAGCTATGTTCAGTACAGTAGAGTAGCTATGTTCAGTAGACTAGCTATGTTCAGTACAGTAGAGTAGCTATGTTCAGTAGAGTAGCTATGTTCAGTAGAGTAGCTATGTTCAGTAGAGTAGCTATGTTCAGTAGAGTAGCTATGTTCAGTACAGTAGAGTAGATATGTTCAGTAGAGTAGCTATGTTCAGTACAGTAGAGTAGATATGTTCAGTAGAGTAGCTATGTTCAGTACAGTAGATATGTTCAGTAGAGTAGCTATGTTCAGTACAGTAGATATGTTCAGTAGAGTAGAGTGCAGTACAGTAGATATGTTCAGTACAGTAGATATGTTCAGTACAGTAGATATGTTCAGTAGAGTAGATATGTTCAGTAGAGTAGAGTCCAGTAGAGTAGATATGTTCAGTACAGTAGAGTAGACATGTTCAGTACAGTAGAGTCCAGTACAGTAGATATGTTCAGTACAGTAGAGTCCAGTAGATATGTTCAGTACAGTAGAGTCCAGTAGAGTAGCTATGTTCAGTACAGTAGAGTACAGTAGAGTAGATATGCTCAGTACAGTAGATATGTTCAGTAGAGTAGATATGTTCAGTAGAGTAGAGTCCAGTAGAGTAGATATGTTCAGTAGAGTAGATATGTTCAGTAGAGTAGAGTAGATATGTTCAGTAGAGTAGAGTAGATATGTTCAGTACAGTAGAGTAGATATGTTCAGTAGAGTAGAGTAGATATGTTCAGTAGAGTAGCTATGTTCAGTAGAGTAGCTATGTTCAGTACAGTAGAGTAGATATGTTCAGTAGAGTAGAGTGCAGTACAGTAGATATGTTCAGTAGAGTAGCTATGTTCAGTACAGTAGAGTAGATATGTTCAGTAGAGTAGCTATGTTCAGTACAGTAGAGTAGCTATGTTCAGTAGAGTAGCTATGTTCAGTACAGTAGAGTAGCTATGTTCAGTACAGTAGATATGTTCAGTAGAGTAGAGTAGATATGTTCAGTAGAGTAGAGTAGCTATGTTCAGTAGAGTAGAGTAGCTATGTTCAGTAGAGTAGAGTAGAGTAGCTGAGTAGAGTAGAGTAGCTATGTTCAGTACAGTAGCTATGTTCAGTAGAGTAGAGTAGATATGTTCAGTACAGTAGAGTCCAGTACAGTAGAGTAGATATGTTGAGTACAGTAGAGTAGATATGTTGAGTACAGTAGAGTAGATATGTTGAGTACAGTAGAGTAGATATGTTGAGTACAGTAGAGTAGATATGTTGAGTACAGTAGAGTAGATATGTTCAGTACAGTAGATATGTTCAGTAGAGTAGATATGTTGAGTACAGTAGATATGTTCAGTAGAGTAGATATGTTGAGTACAGTAGATATGTTCAGTAGAGTAGAGTAGATATGTTCAGTAGAGTAGATATGTTCAGTAGAGTAGAGTAGATATGTTCAGTAGAGTACAGTAGCTATGTTCAGTACAGTAGATATGTTCAGTACAGTAGAGTCCAGTAAGTAGCTATGTTCAGTACAGTAGAGTACAGTAGAGTAGATATGCTCAGTACAGTAGAGTCCAGTAGAGTAGATATGCTCAGTACAGTAGAGTCCAGTAGAGTAGATAAGTCCAGTACAGTACAGTAGATATGTTCAGTACAGTAGATATGTTCAGTACAGTAGAGTAGATATGTTGAGTAGAGTAGCTATGTTCAGTAGAGTAGAGTAGCTATGTTCAGTAGAGTAGAGTAGAGTAGCTATGTTCAGTAGAGTAGCTATGTTCAGTACAGTAGAGTAGCTATGTTCAGTAGAGTAGATATGTTCAGTACAGTAGAGTAGATATGTTCAGTACAGTACAGTAGATATGTTCAGTACAGTAGATATGTTCAGTAGAGTAGATATGTTCAGTACAGTAGAGTAGATATGTTCAGTACAGTAGCTATGTTCAGTAGAGTAGCTATGTTCAGTAGAGTAGAGTGCAGTACAGTAGATATGTTCAGTAGAGTAGATATGTTCAGTAGAGTAGATATGTTCAGTACAGTAGATATGTTCAGTACAGTACAGTAGATATGTTCAGTAGAGTAGATATGTTCAGTAGAGTAGAGTCCAGTAGAGTAGATATGTTCAGTACAGTAGAGTAGATATGTTCAGTACAGTAGAGTAGATATGTTCAGTACAGTAGAGTCCAGTACAGTAGCTATGTTCAGTACAGTAGAGTCCAGTAGAGTAGCTATGTTCAGTACAGTAGAGTCCAGTAGAGTAGCTATGTTCAGTACAGTAGAGTCCAGTAGAGTAGCTATGTTCAGTACAGTAGAGTCCAGTAGAGTAGCTATGTTCAGTACAGTAGAGTCCAGTAGAGTAGCTATGTTCAGTACAGTAGAGTACAGTAAAGTAGATATGCTCAGTACAGTAGATATGTTCAGTAGAGTAGAGTGCAGTACATTAGATATGTTCAGTAGAGTAGATATGTTCAGTAGAGTAGAGTCCAGTAGAGTAGATATGTTCAGTAGAGTAGCTATGTTCAGTACAGTAGATATGTTCAGTAGAGTAGAGTGCAGTACAGTAGATATGTTCAGTACAGTAGATATGTTCAGTACAGTAGATATGTTCAGTACAGTAGAGTCCAGTACAGTAGATATGTTCAGTACAGTAGAGTCCAGTAGAGTAGCTATGTTCAGTACAGTAGAGTCCAGTAGAGTAGATAAGTCCAGTACAGTACAGTAGATATGTTCAGTACAGTAGATATGTTCAGTACAGTAGAGTAGATATGTTGAGTAGAGTAGCTATGTTCAGTAGAGTAGAGTAGCTATGTTCAGTAGAGTAGAGTAGAGTAGCTATGTTCAGTAGAGTAGCTATGTTCAGTACAGTAGAGTAGCTATGTTCAGTAGAGTAGATATGTTCAGTACAGTACAGTAGATATGTTCAGTACAGTAGATATGTTCAGTACAGTAGAGTCCAGTACAGTAGATATGTTCAGTACAGTAGAGTCCAGTAGAGTAGCTATGTTCAGTACAGTAGAGTCCAGTAGAGTAGCTATGTTCAGTACAGTAGAGTAGATATGCTCAGTACAGTAGAGTCCAGTAGAGTAAATATGTTCAGTACAGTAGATATGTTCAGTCCAGTAGAGTAGATATGTTCAGTACAGTAGAGTAGATATGTTCAGTACAGTAGAGTCCAGTACAGTAGATATGTTCAGTACAGTAGAGTCCAGTAGAGTAGCTATGTTCAGTACAGTAGAGTCCAGTAGAGTAGCTATGTTCAGTACAGTAGAGTAGATATGCTCAGTACAGTAGAGTCCAGTAGAGTAAATATGTTCAGTACAGTAGAGTCCAGTAGAGTAGATATGTTCAGTACAGTAGAGTCCAGTAGTGTAGATATGTTCAGTACAGTAGAGTCCAGTAGAGTAGATATGTTCAGTACAGTAGATATGTTCAGTACAGTAGAGTAGAGTGCAGTACAGTAGATATGTTCAGTACAGTAGATATGTTCAGTAGAGTAGAGTCCAGTACAGTAGATATGTTCAGTACAGTAGATATGTTCAGTACAGTAGATATGTTCAGTACAGTAGAGTAGGTATGTTCAGTACAGTAGATATGTTCAGTAGAGTAGAGTAGATATGTTCAGTAGAGTAGAGTAGATATGTTCAGTACAGTAGAGTAGATATGTTCAGTACAGTAGAGTCCAGTAGAGTAGATATGTTCAGTAGAGTAGATATGTTCAGTAGAGTAGATATGTTCAGTACAGTAGAGTGCAGTACAGTACAGTAGATATGTTCAGTACAGTAGATATGTTCAGTACAGTAGAGTCCAGTAGAGTAGATATGTTCAGTACTGTAGAGTCCAGTACATATGTTCAGTACAGTAGAGTAGATATGTTCAGTAGAGTAGATATGTTCAGTACAGTAGAGTACAGTAGAGTAGATATGCTCAGTACAGTAGAGTCCAGTACAGTAGATATGTTCAGTACAGTAGAGTCCAGTAGATATGTTCAGTAGAGTACAGTAGATATGTCCAGTACAGTATATATGTTCAGTACAGTAGAGTAGATATGTTCAGTACAGTCCAGTAGATATGTTCAGTTCAGTAGAGTACAGTAGATATGTTCAGTACAGTAGATATGTTCAGTACAGTAGAGTAGATATGTTCAGTACAGTAGAGTACAGTAGAGTAGATATGCTCAGTACAGTAGAGTCCAGTAGAGTAGATATGCTCAGTACAGTAGATATGTTCAGTACAGTAGAGTCCAGTAGAGTAGATATGTTCAGTACAGTAGAGTAGATATGTTCAGTACAGTAGATATGTTCAGTAGAGTCCAGTACAGTAGAGTCCAGTACAGTAGATATGTTCAGTAGAGTAGAGTAGCTATGTTCAGTACAGTAGAGTCAAGTAGAGTAGATATGTTCAGTACAGTAGAGTCCAGTAGAGTAGATATGTTCAGTACAGTAGATATGTCCAGTACAGTAGATATGTCCAGTACAGTAGATATTTTCAGTACATTAGAGTTCAGTACATTAGAGTACAGTAGAGTAGCTATGTTCAGTACAGTAGAGTACAGTAGAGTAGATATGCTCAGTACAGTAGATATGTTCAGTACAGTAGAGTCCAGTAGAGTAGATATGTTCAGTACAGTAGATATGTTCAGTACAGTAGAGTCCAGTAGAGTAGATATGTTCAGTACAGTAGAGTACAGTAGAGTAGATATGTTCAGTAGAGTAGCTATGTTCAGTAGAGTAGAGTAGATATGTTCAGTAGAGTAGCTATGTTCAGTACAGTAGAGTAGATATGTTCAGTAGAGTAGATATGTTCAGTACAGTAGAGTAGAGTGCAGTACAGTAGATATGTTCAGTACAGTAGAGTCCAGTACAGTAGAGTAGATATGTTCAGTACAGTAGATATGTTCAGTACAGTAGAGTAGGTATGTTCAGTAGAGTAGGTATGTTCAGTAGAGTAGAGTAGATATGTTCAGTAGAGTAGATATGTTCAGTACAGTAGAGTAGCTATGTTCAGTACAGTAGAGTAGAGTGCAGTACAGTAGATATGTTCAGTACAGTAGATTCCAGTACAGTAGATTCCAGTACAGTAGATTCCAGTACAGTAGATATGTTCAGTACAGTAGATATGTTCAGTACAGTAGGTATGTTCAGTACAGTAGAGTAGGTATGTTCAGTAGAGTAGAGTAGATATGTTCAGTAGAGTAGAGTAGATATGTTCAGTAGAGTAGAGTAGATATGTTCAGTAGAGTAGAGTAGATATGTTCAGTAGAGTAGATATGTTCAGTAGAGTAGGTATGTTCAGTAGAGTAGATATGTTCAGTACAGTAGAGTAGATATGTTCAGTACAGTAGAGTCCAGTAGAGTAGATATGTTCAGTACAGTAGAGTGCAGTACAGTACAGTAGATATGTTCAGTACAGTAGAGTCCAGTAGAGTAGATATGTTCAGTACAGTAGAGTCCAGTACATATGTTCAGTACAGTAGAGTAGATATGTTCAGTAGAGTAGATATGTTCAGTAAGTAGCTATGTTCAGTACAGTAGAGTACAGTAGAGTAGATATGCTCAGTACAGTAGAGTCCAGTACAGTAGATATGTTCAGTACAGTAGAGTCCAGTACAGTAGATATGTTCAGTACAGTAGATATGTTCAGTACAGTAGAGTACAGTAGATATGCTCAGTACAGTAGAGTCCAGTAGAGTAGATATGCTCAGTACAGTAGAGTCCAGTAGGGTAGATATGTTCAGTAGAGTAGATATGTTCAGTACAGTAGAGTCCAGTAGAGTAGATATGTTCAGTACAGTAGAGTCCAGTAGATATGTTCAGTTCAGTAGAGCACAGTAGATATGTTCAGTTCAGTAGAGTACAGTAGATATGTTCAGTACAGTAGATATGTCCAGTACAGTAGATATGTTCAGTACAGTAGAGTACAGTAGAGTAGATATGCTCAGTACAGTAGAGTCCAGTAGAGTAGATATGTTCAGTATAGTAGATATGTTCAGTACAGTAGATATGTTCAGTACAGTAGAGTACAGTAGAGTAGATATGCTCAGTACAGTAGAGTCCAGTAGAGTAGATATGTTCAGTACAGTAGATATGTTCAGTACAGTAGAGTCCAGTAGAGTAGATATGTTCAGTACAGTAGAGTCCAGTAGAGTAGAGTCCAGTAGAGTAGATATGTTCAGTAGAGTAGAGTCCAGTAGAGTAGCTATGTTCAGTACAGTAGAGTACAGTAGATATGTTCAGTACAGTAGAGTCCAGTAGAGTAGATATGTTCAGTACAGTAGATATGTTCAGTAGAGTAGAGTAGCTATGTTCAGTACAGTAGAGTCGATATGTTCAGTAGAGTAGATATGTTCAGTACAGTATATATTTTCAGTACATTAGAGTTCACAGTAGAGTACAGTAGATATGTTCAGCACAGTAGATATGTCCAGTACAGTAGAGTTCAGTACAGTAGAGTCCAGTACAGTAGATATGTCCAGTACAGTAGATATTTTCAGTACAGTAGAGTCCAGTACAGTAGATATGTTCAGTACAGTAGATATGTTCAGTACAGTAGAGTCCAGTACAGTAGATATGTCCAGTACAGTATATATTTTCAGTACAGTAGAGTACAGTAGATATGCTCAGTACAGTAGAGTCCAGTAGAGTAGATATGCTCAATACAGTAGAGTCCAGTAGAGTAGATATGTTCAGTAGAGTAGATATGTTCAGTACAGTAGAGTCCAGTAGAGTAGATATGTTCAGTACAGTAGAGTCCAGTAGATATGTTCAGTTCAGTAGAGCACAGTAGATATGTTCAGTTCAGTAGAGTACAGTAGATATGTTCAGTACAGTAGATATGTCCAGTACAGTAGATATGTTCAGTACAGTAGAGTACAGTAGAGTAGATATGCTCAGTACAGTAGAGTAGATATGTTCAGTATAGTAGATATGTTCAGTACAGTAGATATGTTCAGTACAGTAGATATGTTCAGTACAGTAGAGTCCAGTAGAGTACATATGTTCAGTACAGTAGAGTCCAGTACATATGTTCAGTACAGTAGAGTCCAGTAGAGTAGATATGTTCAGTATAGTAGATATGTTCAGTAGAGTAGATATGTTCAGTAAGTAGCTATGTTCAGTACAGTAGAGTACAGTAGAGTAGATATGCTCAGTACAGTAGAGTCCAGTACAGTAGATATGTTCAGTACAGTAGATATGTTCAGTACAGTAGATATGTTCAGTACAGTAGAGTACAGTAGATATGCTCAGTACAGTAGAGTCCAGTAGAGTAGATATGTTCAGTAGAGTAGAGTCCAGTAGAGTAGCTATGTTCAGTACAGTAGAGTACAGTAGATATGTATTTCAGTACAGTGAGTCAGTAGAGTAGATATGTTCAGTACAGTAGATATGTTCAGTAGAGTAGAGTAGCTATGTTCAGTACAGTAGAGTCCAGTAGAGTA
>NW_027038155.1:0-26629 GCF_034236695.1 Oncorhynchus nerka | reverse complement strand
TCAGAACATCAATGTCAGGCTGTTTACTGAGACTGTCAGAACATCAATGTCAGGCTGTTTACTGAGACAGTCTGACATCAATGTCAGGCTGTTTACTGGAACAGTCAGACATCAATGTCCGGGCTTTGTTGCACGACAGTCAGACATTAATGTCAGGCTGTTTACTGAAACAGTCAGAACATCAATGTCAGGCTGTTTGCTGAAACAGTCAGGAACATCAATGTCAGGCTGTTTACTGAAACAGTCAGAACATCAATGTCAGGCTGTTTACACACTGAGACAGTCAGACCTCAGTGTTGCTGGGACTGAGAGGGCCAGCCCCTGCCTCCCCTGGCAGAGGGCTGGATCTGCGAGTTCAGAACCAAGCAATCAATATCCTACATGCATGGATTCTATGATATGTTGCTTTTCTACAGAATATTCAATGTCATTTAAATTAGCTCTAGGTAACTGTGTTTCTGTCTCACTCTGGCTATGGAGTGTTGCTTTCTCTCTCCCGTCCACTGGGCCAAGCTGCTCTCCTTCCCCGCTCTACTGGAGTAGGCTGCCTCTCCCTCCCGTCCACGGGAGGTAGGCTGCTCTCCTTCCCGTCCACGGAAGGTAGGGCTGCTCTCCTTCCCCGTCCACTGGAGCAGGCTGCTCAAGCCTTCTCCGTCCACGGGAGCAAGAGGCTGCTCTCCTTCCCCGTCCACGTGGGAGTAGGCTGCTCTCCTTCCCCGTCCCACGCGGGGTAGGCTGCTCTCCTTCCCCGTCCACGGGGGTAGGCTGCTCCCCTTCCCCGTCCACGGGAAGTAGGCTGCTCTCCTTCCCCGTCCACGGGAGCAGGCTGCTCTCCTTCCCCGTCCACGGGAGTAGGCTGCTCTCCCGTCCCCGCTCCACGGGAGTAGGCTGAAGCTCTCCTTCCCCGCCCACGGGAGTAGGCTGCTCTCCTTCCCCGTCCACGGGGAGTAGGCTGCTCTCCTTCCCGTCCACTGGAGTAGGCTGCTCTCCTTCCCCGTCCACTGGAGCAGGCTGCTCTCCTTCCCCGCCGCCCACTGGAGTAGGCTGCTCTCCCTTCCCCGCCCACTGGGAGTAGGCTCCTCTCCTTCCCCGTCCACGGGAAGTAGGCTCCTCTCCTTCCCCGCCCACGGGAGTAGGCTCCTCTCCTTCCCCGTCCACGGGAGTAGGCTGCTCTCCTTCCCCGGGCCCACTGCGTGAGGCTGCTCTCCTTCCCCGTCCACGGGGTAGGCTCCCTCTCCTTCCCCGGGCCCGCGGGAGTAGGCTCCTCTCCCTTCCCCGCCCACTGGGGCAGGGGCTGCTCTCCTTCCGCGCCCACTGGAGGCAGGCTGCTCTCCTTCCCCGTCCACTGGGTAGGCTGCTCTCTCCTTCCCTCGGGCCCACTGGGTAGGCTGCTCTCCTTCCCCGTCCACTGGGCAGGCTGCTCTCCTTCCCCGTCCACTGGAGGTAGGCTGCTTCCTCCTTCCCGCTCCCACTGGAGTAGGCTGCTCTCCTTCCCCGTCCACTGGAGTCAGGCTCCTCTCCTTCCCCGCTCCACTGGAGCAGGGCTGCTCTCCTTCCCCGCCCACTGGAGTAGGCTTCTCTCCTTCCCGTCCACTGGAAGTGCAGGCTGCTCTCCTTCCCCGATCCACTGGAGTAGGCCTCCTCATTCCCCGTCCTACTTTGGAGTAGGCCGCTCTCCTTCCCAAAGTCCACTCCTGCTCTCCTCCCCTCTCGGTTTCCTCCCTCACCCCTCTTCAATTCTCTCTCCTTCATTTCCCACTTCTAACCTACTTCCTCTCTTGTTTCCTTTCTCTCCTTCTCTCTCCTTCTTCACCCTCCTCTTCATCACTGTCACCCTCTTCCCAATCACTCTCTTTTCACTTTCCTCTTCCTCCCTCTTCCCCCCTTCCTCTCCCTCTTTCTTCTCCTCTCTCCTCCTTCCCCTCCCTCTTCTCTTTCCTGTCCTCCCTCATCCTCCTCCTTCTTCATCACTTGGAATGACTGTCGGTCACTCTGTTACAACAGAACACAGCCTGTTATGGAGGGAGAGACAGAACACAGCCTGTTAGAGGAGAGACAGAACACAGCCTGTTAGGAGGGGATGGAGGGAGAGACAGAACACAGCCTGTTAGGAGGGATGGAGGGAGACAGAACACAGCCTGTTAGGAGTGGGATGGGGAGAGACAGAACACAGCCTGTTAGAGATGGAGGAGAGACAGAACACAGCCTGTTAGGAGGGAGATGGAGGGAGAGACAGAACACAGCCTGGTGGAGGGAGAGACAGAACACAGCCTGTTAGGAGGAGATGGAGGGAGAGACAGAACACAGCCTGTTAGGAGGAGATGGAGGAGAGACAGAACACAGCCTGTTAGGAGGGGATGGAGGGAGAGACAGAACACAGCCTGTTAGGAGGGAGAGGAGCCTGTTAGGAGAGACAGAACACAGCCTGTTAGGAGGGAGAGACAGAACACAGCCTGTTAGGAGGGAGAGACAGAACACAGCCTGTTAGGAGGAGATGGAGGGAGAGACAGAACACAGCCTGTTAGGAGGAGAGACAGAACACAGCCTGTTAGGAGGGAGGGAGAGACAGAACACAGCCTGTTAGGAGGGAGATGGAGGGAGAGACAGAACACAGCCTGTTAGGAGGGAGAGACAGAACACAGCCTGTTAGGAGGGGAGGTGGAGGAGAGACAGAACACAGCCTGTTAGGAGGGAGGGAGGGAGAGACAGAACACAGCCTGTTAGGAGGGAGATGGAGGGAGAGACAGAACACAGCCTGTTAGGGAGGGAGATGGAGGGGAGAGACAGAACACAGCCTGTTATGGAGGGAGAGACAGAACACAGCCTGTTAGGAGGAGAGAGCCTGGAGGGGAGACAGAACACAGCCTGTTGGAGGGAGAGACAGAACACAGCCTGTTAGGAGGGAGAGACAGAACACAGCCTGTTGGAGGGAGAGACAGAACACAGCCTGTTAGGAGGAGATGGAGGGAGAGACAGAACACAGCCTGTTAGGAGGGAGGAGGGAGAGACAGAACAAGCCACAGCCTGTTAGGAGGAGGAGGGAGAGACAGAACACAGCCTGTTAGGAGGGAGAGACAGAACACAGCCTGTTAGGAGGGAGAGACAGAACACAGCCTGTTAGGAGGGAGAGACAGAACACAGCCTGTTAGGATGGAGGGAGAGACAGAACACAGCCTGTAGGAGGGAGGTGGGGAGAGACAGAACACAGCCTGTTAGGAGGAGAGGAGAGACAGAACACAGCCTGTTAGACAGAGGGAGGATGGAGGGAGAGACAGAACACAGCCTGTTAGGAGGAGAGACAGAGCCTGTTGGAGGGAGAGACAGAACACAGCCTGTTAGGAGGGGAGATGGAGGGAGAGACAGAACACAGCCTGTTAGGAGGAGAGACAGGCCTGTTAGGAGGGAGAGACAGAACACAGCCTGTTAGGAGGAGAGACAGAACACAGCCTGTTAGGAGGGAGAGACAGAACACAGCCTGTTGGAGGGAGAGACAGAACACAGCCTGTTAGACAGAACACAGCCTGGGAGGTGGAGGGAGAGACAGAACACAGCCTGTTAGGAGGAGATGGAGGGAGAGACAGAACACAGCCTGTTAGGAGGAGATGGAGGGAGACAGAGCCAGAACACAGCCTGTTAGGAGGGAGGTGGAGAACACAGCCTGAGAGGAGGGAGAGAGAACACAGCCTGTTAGGAGGGGAGGAGGTGGAGGGAGATGGACAGAACACAGCCTGTTAGGAGGAGAACACAGCCTGTTGGGTGGGGAGAGACAGAACACAGCCTGTTAGGAGATGGAGGAGAGACAGAACACAGAGATGGAGGAGAGACAGAACACAGCCTGTTTGAGAGGAGAGAGAGAACACAGCCTGTTGGAGATGGAGAGACAGAACACAGCCTGTTAGGAGGAGATGGAGGGAGAGACAGAACACAGCCTGTTAGGAGGGAGAGGGAGAGACAGAACACAGCCTGTTAGGAGGAGGGAGAGACAGAACACAGCCTGTTAGGAGGAGATGGAGGGAGAGACAGAACACAGCCTGTTGGAGGAGGGAGCCTGTTGGAGGGAGAGACAGAACACAGCCTGTTAGGAGGGAGAGACAGAACACAGCCTGTTAGGGGAGGGAGAGGTTTGGAGGGGAGAGACAGAACACAGCCTGTTAGGAGGAGGGAGAACACAGCCTGGAGGGAGAGACAGAACACAGCCTGTTAGGAGTTGGAGGAGAGACAGAACACAGCCTGTTAGGAGGGAGAGACAGAACACAGCCTGTTAGGAGGAGGAGAGCCTGTTGGAGGGAGAGACAGAACACAGCCTGTTAGGAGGAGGACAGAACACAGCCTGTTGGAGGGAGAGACAGAACACAGCCTGTTAGGAGGAGATGGAGGGAGAGACAGAACACAGCCTGTTAGGAGGGATGGAGAGAGGGAGAGACAGAACACAGCCTGTTAGGAGGAGGAGAGCCTGGAGGAGAGACAGAACACAGCCTGTTAGGAGGAGGTGGAGGGAGAGACAGAACACAGCCTGTTAGGAGGGAGAGACAGAACACAGCCTGTTAGGAGGGAGAGACAGAACACAGCCTGTTAGGAGGGAGATGGAGGGAGAGACAGAACACAGCCTGTTAGGAGGGAGAGAGGAGGAGATGGAGGGAGAGACAGAACACAGCCTGTTAGGAGGAGATGGAGGGAGAGACAGAACACAGCCTGTTAGGAGGGAGATGGAGGGAGAGACAGAACACAGCCTGTTAGGAGGGAGAGACAGAACACAGCCTGTTAGGAGGGAGAGACAGAACACAGCCTGTTAGGAGGGAGATGGAGGGAGAGACAGAACACAGCCTGTTAGGAGGGAGATGGAGGGAGAGACAGAACACAGCCTGTTAGGAGGGAGATGGAGGGAGAGACAGAACACAGCCTGTTAGGAGGGAGAGACAGAACACAGCCTGTTAGGAGGGAGAGACAGAACACAGCCTGTTAGGAGGGAGAGACAGAACACAGCCTGTTAGGAGGGAGAGACAGAACACAGCCTGTTAGGAGGGAGGAGGGAGAGACAGAACACAGCCTGTTAGGAGGAGGAGATGGAGAGACACAGCCTGTTAGGAGGGAGAGACAGAACACAGCCTGTTAGGAGGGGAGAACACAGCCTGTTAGGAGGGAGATGGAGGGAGAGACAGAACACAGCCTGTTAGGAGGAGTGGAGAGACAGAACACAGCCTGTTAGGAGGGAGGAGAGACAGAACACAGAGGAGGGAGATGGAGGCAGAACACAGCCTGTTAGGAGGGAGGTGGAGGGAGAGACAGAACACAGCCTGTTAGGAGGGAGATGGAGGGAGAGACAGAACACAGCCTGTTAGGAGGGAGATGGAGGGAGAGACAGAACACAGCCTGTTAGGAGGGAGAGACAGAACACAGCCTGTTAGGAGGGAGAGACAGAACACAGCCTGGAGGGAGAGACAGAACACAGCCTGTTAGGAGGGAGAGAGGCAGAACACAGCCTGTTAGGAGGAGAGACAGAACACAGCCTGTTAGGAGGGAGAGACAGAACACAGCCTGTTAGGAGGGAGAGACAGAACACAGCCTGTTAGGAGGGAGGGAGAGACAGAACACAGCCTGTTAGGAGGGAGGAGGGAGGGAGAGACAGAACACAGCCTGTTAGGAGGAGAGCCTGGAGGGAGAGACAGAACACAGCCTGTTAGGAGGACAGAACACAGCCTGTTGGAGGGAGAGACAGAACACAGCCTGTTAGGATGGGGAGAGACAGAACACAGCCTGGAGGGAGAGACAGAACACAGCCTGTTATGGAGGGAGAGACAGAACACAGCCTGTTGGAGGGAGAGACAGAACACAGCCTGTTAGGAGGGGGTGGAGGGAGAGACAGAACACAGCCAGAACACAGCCTGTTAGGAGGGGGAGATGGAGGGAGAGACAGAACACAGCCTGTTAGGAGGGAGATGGAGGGAGAGACAGAACACAGCCTGTTAGGAGGAGATGGAGGGAGAGACAGAACACAGCCTGTTAGGAGACAGAACACAGCCTGTTGGAGGGAGAGACAGAACACAGCCTGTTAGGAGGGAGATGGAGGGAGAGACAGAACACAGCCTGTTAGGAGGGAGAGACAGAACACAGCCTGTTAGGAGGGAGAGACAGAACACAGCCTGTTAGGAGGGAGATGGAGGGAGAGACAGAACACAGCCTGTTAGGAGGGAGATGGAGGGAGAGACAGAACACAGCCTGTTAGGAGGGAGAGACAGAACACAGCCTGTTAGGAGGGAGATGGAGGGAGAGACAGAACACAGCCTGTTAGGGGAGATGGAGGGGGAGAGACAGAACACAGCCTGTTAGGGAGGGAGAGACAGAACACAGCCTGTTAGGAGGGAGATGGAGGGAGAGACAGAACACAGCCTGTTAGGAGGGAGATGGAGGGAGAGACAGAACACAGCCTGTTAGGAGGGAGATGGAGGGAGAGACAGAACACAGCCTGTTAGGAGGGAGATGGAGGGAGAGACAGAACACAGCCTGTTAGGAGGGAGAGACAGAACACAGCCTGTTAGGAGGGAGAGACAGAACACAGCCTGTTAGGAGGGAGAGACAGAACACAGCCTGTTAGGAGGGAGAGAGAACACAGGAGGAGGGAGATGGAGGGAGAGACAGAACACAGCCTGTTAGGAGGGAGAGACAGAACACAGCCTGTTAGAGGGAGATGGAGGGAGAGACAGAACACAGCCTGTTAGGAGGGAGGGAGAGACAGAACACAGCCTGTTAGGAGGGGGAGGAGAACACAGCCTGTTAGGAGGGAGAGACAGAACACAGGAGGCAGAACACAGAACACAGCCTGTTAGGAGGGAGAGACAGAACACAGCCTGTTAGGAGGGAGGGAGAAAGAGAGGCAGAACACAGCCTGTTAGGAGGGAGAGACAGAACACAGCCTGTTAGGAGGGATGGAGGAGAGACAGAACACAGCCTGTTAGGAGGGAGAGACAGAACACAGCCTGTTAGGAGGGAGAGACAGAACACAGCCTGTTAGGAGGGAGAGACAGAACACAGCCTGTTAGGAGGGAGAGACAGAACACAGCCTGTTAGGAGAGGGAGAGACAGAACACAGCCTGTTAGGAGGAGAGACAGGAGGAGAGGGGAGAGACAGAACACAGCCTGTTAGGAGGGAGGGAGAAAGAGAGGCAGAACACAGCCTGTTAGGAGGGAGGAGAACACAGGGAGAGACAGAACACAGCCTGTTAGGAGGGAGGGAGAAAGAGAGGCAGAACACAACCTGTTAGGAGGGAGGGAGAAAGAGAGACAGAACACAGCCTGTTAGGAGGGAGAGACAGAACACAGCCTGTTAGGAGGGAGAGACAGAACACAGCCTGTTAGGAGGGAGAGAGGCAGAACACAGCCTGTTAGAGGGAGGAGGGAGAGACAGAACACAGCCTGTTAGAGGGAGAGACAGAACACAGCCTGTTAGGAGGGGAGAGACAGAACACAGCCTGTTAGGAGGGGAGATGGAGGGAGAGACAGAACACAGCCTGTTTAGGAGGGAGCCTGTTGGAGGGAGAGACAGAACACAGCCTGTTAGGAGGGAGATGGAGGGAGAGACAGAACACAGCCTGTTAGGAGGAGATGGAGGGAGAGACAGAACACAGCCTGTTAGGAGGGAGAGACAGAACACAGCCTGTTAGGAGGGAGAGACAGAACACAGCCTGTTAGGAGGGAGAGACAGAACACAGCCTGTTAGGAGGGAGATGGAGGGAGAGACAGAACACAGCCTGTTAGGAGGGAGGGAGAGAGGCAGAACACAGCCTGTTAGGAGGGAGGGAGAAAGAGAGGCAGAACACAACCTGTTAGGAGGGAGAGACAGAACACAGCCTGTTAGGAGGGAGGGAGAAAGAGAGGCAGAACACAGCCTGTTAGGAGGGAGGGAGAGGCAGAACACAGCCTGTTAGGAGGGAGAGAACACAGCCTGAGAGAGGGAGAGCAGAACACAGCCTGTTAGGAGGGAGGGAGAGAGAGAGGCAGAACACAGCCTGTTAGGAGGGAGGGAGAAAGAGAGGCAGAACACAGCCTGTTAGGAGGGAGAGACAGAACACAGCCTGTTAGGAGGGAGAGACAGAACACAGCCTGTTAGGAGGGAGAGACAGAACACAGCCTGTTAGGAGGGAGATGGAGGGAGAGAGGCAGAACACAGCCTGTTAGGAGGGAGATGGAGGGAGAGGGGCAGAACACAGCCTGTTAGGAGGGAGATGGAGGGAGAGACAGAACACAGCCTGTTAGGAGGGAGAGACAGAACACAGCCTGTTAGGAGGGAGAGACAGAACACAGCCTGTTAGGAGGGAGAGACAGAACACAGCCTGTTAGGAGGGAGGGAGAAAGAGAGGCAGAACACAGCCTGTTAGGAGGGAGGGAGAAAGAGAGACAGAACACAGCCTGTTAGGAGGGAGGGAGAAAGAGAGGCAGAACACAACCTGTTAGGAGGGAGAGACAGAACACAGCATGTTAGGAGGGAGGGAGAAAGAGAGGCAGAACACAACCTGTTAGGAGGGAGAGACAGAACACAGCCTGTTAGGAGGGAGATGGAGGGAGAGATAGAACACAGCCTGTTAGGAGGGAGAGATAGAACACAGCCTGTTAGGAGGGAGAGACAGAACACAGCCTGTTAGGAGGGAGAGACAGAACACAGCCTGTTAGGAGGGAGATGGAGGGAGAGAGGCAGAACACAGCCTGTTAGGAGGGAGATGGAGGGAGAGAGGCAGAACACAGCCTGTTAGGAGGGAGAGACAGAACACAGCCTGTTAGGAGGGAGAGACAGAACACAGCCTGTTAGGAGGGAGATGGAGGGAGAGACAGAACACAGCCTGTTAGGAGGGAGATGGAGGGAGAGACAGAACACAGCCTGTTAGGAGGGAGGGAGAGAGACAGAACACAGCCTGTTAGGAGGGAGGGAGAAAGAGAGGCAGAACACAACCTGTTAGGAGGGAGAGACAGAACACAGCCTGTTAGGAGGGAGATGGAGGGAGAGATAGAACACAGCCTGTTAGGAGGGAGAGATAGAACACAGCCTGTTAGGAGGGAGAGACAGAACACAGCCTGTTAGGAGGGAGAGACAGAACACAGCCTGTTAGGAGGGAGGGAGAAAGAGAGGCAGAACACAGCCTGTTAGGAGGGAGATGGAGGGAGAGAGGCAGAACACAGCCTGTTAGGAGGGAGAGACAGAACACAGCCTGTTAGGAGGGAGAGACAGAACACAGCCTGTTAGGAGGGAGAGACAGAACACAGCCTGTTAGGAGGGAGATGGAGGGAGAGAGGCAGAACACAGCCTGTTAGGAGGGAGATGGAGGGAGAGGGGCAGAACACAGCCTGTTAGGAGGGAGAGACAGAACACAGCCTGTTAGGAGGGAGAGACAGAACACAGCCTGTTAGGAGGGAGAGACAGAACACAGCCTGTTAGGAGGGAGAGACAGAACACAGCCTGTTAGGAGGGAGAGACAGAACACAGCCTGTTAGGAGGGAGGGAGAAAGAGAGGCAGAACACAGCCTGTTAGGAGGGAGGGAGAAAGAGAGACAGAACACAGCCTGTTAGGAGGGAGGGAGAAAGAGAGGCAGAACACAACCTGTTAGGAGGGAGAGACAGAACACAGCCTGTTAGGAGGGAGATGGAGGGAGAGATAGAACACAGCCTGTTAGGAGGGAGAGATAGAACACAGCCTGTTAGGAGGGAGAGACAGAACACAGCCTGTTAGGAGGGAGAGACAGAACACAGCCTGTTAGGAGGGAGAGACAGAACACAGCCTGTTAGGAGGGAGATGGAGGGAGAGATAGAACACAGCCTGTTAGGAGGGAGATGGAGGGAGAGACAGAACACAGCCTGTTAGGAGGGAGGGAGAAAGAGAGGCAGAACACAACCTGTTAGGAGGGAGAGACAGAACACAGCCTGTTAGGAGGGAGGGAGAAAGAGAGGCAGAACACAACCTGTTAGGAGGGAGAGACAGAACACAGCCTGTTAGGAGGGAGATGGAGGGAGAGATAGAACACAGCCTGTTAGGAGGGAGAGACAGAACACAGCCTGTTAGGAGGGAGAGACAGAACACAGCCTGTTAGGAGGGAGAGACAGAACACAGCCTGTTAGGAGGGAGAGACAGAACACAGCCTGTTAGGAGGGAGAGACAGAACACAGCCTGTTAGGAGGGAGAGACAGAACACAGCCTGTTAGGAGGGAGGGAGAGAGACAGAACACAGCCTGTTAGGAGGGAGGGAGAGACAGAACACAGCCTGTTAGGAGGGAGAGACAGAACACAGCCTGTTAGGAGGGAGGGAGAAAGAGAGGCAGAACACAGCCTGTTAGGAGGGAGGGAGAAAGAGAGACAGAACACAGCCTGTTAGGAGGGAGGGAGAAAGAGAGGCAGAACACAACCTGTTAGGAGGGAGAGACAGAACACAGCCTGTTAGGAGGGAGATGGAGGGAGAGATAGAACACAGCCTGTTAGGAGGGAGATGGAGGGAGAGACAGAACACAGCCTGTTAGGAGGGAGAGAGGCAGAACACAGCCTGTTAGGAGGGAGGTGGAGGGAGAGACAGAACACAGCCTGTTAGGAGGGAGAGACAGAACACAGCCTGTTAGGAGGGAGATGGAGGGAGAGACAGAACACAGCCTGTTAGGAGGGAGATGGAGGGAGAGATATAACACAGCCTGTTAGGAGGGAGATGGAGGGAGAGACAGAACACAGCCTGTTAGGAGGGAGATGGAGGGAGAGACAGAACACAGCCTGTTAGGAGGGAGGTGGAGGGAGAGACAGAACACAGCCTGTTAGGAGGGAGATGGAGGGAGAGACAGAACACAGCCTGTTAGGAGGGAGAGACAGAACACAGCCTGTTAGGAGGGAGATGGAGGGAGAGACAGAACACAGCCTGTTAGGAGGGAGATGGAGGGAGAGACAGAACACAGCCTGTTAGGAGGGAGAGACAGAACACAGCCTGTTAGGAGGGAGAGATAGAACACAGCCTGTTAGGAGGGAGATGGAGGGAGAGACAGAACACAGCCTGTTAGGAGGGAGGTGGAGGGAGAGACAGAACACAGCCTGTTAGGAGGGAGAGATAGAACACAGCCTGTTAGGAGGGAGGTGGAGGGAGAGACAGAACACAGCCTGTTAGGAGGGAGAGACAGAACACAGCCTGTTAGGAGGGAGAGATAGAACACAGCCTGTTAGGAGGGAGATGGAGGGAGAGACAGAACACAGCCTGTTAGGAGGGAGGTGGAGGGAGAGACAGAACACAGCCTGTTAGGAGGGAGAGATAGAACACAGCCTGTTAGGAGGGAGGTGGAGGGAGAGACAGAACACAGCCTGTTAGGAGGGAGAGACAGAACACAGCCTGTTAGGAGGGAGGGAGAAAGAGAGGCAGAACACAGCCTGTTAGGAGGGAGGGAGAAAGAGAGGCAGAACACAGCCTGTTAGGAGGGAGGGAGAAAGAGAGGCAGAACACAGCCTGTTAGGAGGGAGGGAGAAAGAGAGGCAGAACACAGCCTGTTAGGAGGGAGGGAGAAAGAGAGGCAGAACACAACCTGTTAGGAGGGAGGGAGAAAGAGAGGCAGAACACAACCTTTTAGGAGGGAGGGAGAAAGAGAGACAGAACACAGCCTGTTAGGAGGGAGGGAGAAAGAGTACGTACTTACTGGGAAGGCTAGACTCATTAACTAACAGACCTGTTAACAGACCAACAGTAATAGTTGTTAGTTTTACTAACAGATTAACAGTAATAGTTGTTAGTTTAACTAACAGACCAACAGTAATAGTTGTTAGTTTTACTAACAGACCTGTTAACAGACCAACAGTAATAGTTGTTAGTTTTACTAACAGATTAACAGTAATAGTTGTTAGTTTAACTAACAGACCAACAGTAATAGTTGTTAGTTTTACTAACAGACCAACAGTAATAGTTGTTAGTTTTACTAACAGATTAACAGTAATAGTTGTTAGTTGAACTTGTAAATGAACAGCAGCGTCTTCATATTGTCACTGTATTATTCATTATGGAATCTGCCCAGGCCTCTTCAGCAACAATCTCAACGTTACAACTCCAGATAACATAAAGGATGAACGTTTAAACCAACCGTTTGTTTTCTCCTAATTCATCTCCGTCCGGTTTTACCTGATGCTCAGCTGAAAGTCTTTAAACAGCAGACTGGTTCTGTCGTCTGTAGGTTTCTAATCCCAATGTTTCAGACTACAGATCAGAATTCTGTTGCTGGTCCCTATTGGGGTTGATTTAAAACGCACACGTCACACCTGATCCACCAATCAGAACTCCTCTCACCCTGATCAACCAATCACAACACAGATAGGACAGGAAACGCATCACAGGCCACGCCTTCGCCCTGCGGTTAGTTGTTCTGAAACCTGTGGTTGGCGGTGGGTGTGTTAAACTCCTGATGGTTTTTAAAATGTTTTTCATTTAACAGCGTCTGTTTTATTATACAACTCTTTTATTCTGAGACAGCTGATTGGACAGGATATTTCTACGTTATGATGTCTGGGGATGCGTTGTTGGGTTCAAACCGGGGGTGGTCCTCTCCTTCGCTCCTGGAGTGGTCTTCTTCTCTCCTTCTCCCCTGGAGTGGTCTACTCCTCTCCACTCCTGGAGTGGTCTTCTTCAGTCCTGGAGTGGTCTTGTCCTCTCCTCCCTGTTCCTCTCCCTCACTCCTGGAGTGGTCTTCTCCTCACCTGGAGTGGTCTTCTCCTCTTCTTCAGTCCTGGAGTGGTCTTCTCCTCTTCTTCAGTCCTGGAGTGGTCTTCTCCTCACCTGGAGTGGTCTTCTCCTCACCTGGAGTGGTCTTCTCCTCACCTGGAGTGGTCTTCTCCTCTTCTTCAGTCCTGGAGTGGTCTTCTCCTCTTCTTCAGTCCTGGAGTGGTCTTCTCCTCACCTGGAGTGGTCTTCTCCTCACCTGGAGTGGTCTTCTCCTCACCTGGAGTGGTCTTCTCCTCTTCTTCAGTCCTGGAGTGGTCTTCTCCTCACCTGGAGTGGTCTTCTCCTCTTCTTCAGTCCTGGAGTGGTCTTCTCCTCACCCGGAGTGGTCTTCTCCTCTCCTTCAGTCCTGGAGTGGTCTTCTCCTCACCTGGAGTGGTCTTCTCCTCTTCTTCAGTCCTGGAGTGGTCTTCTCCTCTTCTTCAGTCCTGGAGTGGTCTTCTCCTCACCTGGAGTAGTCTTCTCCTCTCCTTCAGTCCTGGAGTGGTCTTCTCCTCACCTGGAGTGGTCTTCTCCTCTTCTTCAGTCCTGGAGTGGTCTTCTCCTCTTCTTCAGTCCTGGAGTGGTCTTCTCCTCACCTGGAGTGGTCTTCTCCTCTCCCTTCTCCCCTGGAGTGGTCTTCTCCTTGCCTCCCCTGATCCTCTCTAGGAGGTGTTATGTGGTCTGTGGTCTTCTCCTCTCCTCCCTGCTCCTCTCCAGGAGGTGTTATGTGGTTTGTGTGACTAGGACAGGGTCCGAGCGGGACCTAGACTGTGGCTTGGTTTATAGGACCATAGAGACGGGATCACACCCAAAACTGAACAAAACACAAAGGCCCACTGTCTGTCTTTGCTTCATATCCGCCCCCTCCAGCACCACCCTGTCATATATATGTATGTAAACATTCATATACATAGCTCATATATTATACAGCGCCAAGCCAAACCGCCTGACTCAAGTCATCTTACGTACCCCTGCTAAAACAGGAACCATCTCACACATCCCCCCTAAAACTACCCCCTCAGCTCTGTTGTCTCACGACCCCAGGAAACAAAGACATTCCATCGCACGAACACATACGCCCAGCCATAAAAACTGCCCCTCTCAGTTCTCTACCTCACGAACCCCTGACACAAATATCTCCTGGTATAAACACACATCTCAACCCCCTCTACTGGTCGGGTGCTCAGAGCAGAAGGCTCTGCTGTGCACCAATGGGGCTCCTGCTCTGGCTAGAGCAGGTCCGCCTCCAACCCTACGGGACCATTCAGAAGGCGACACGACAAGACTCTACCTACTTTATTCTATGTATAAAAATGACTAAACCTTTGTATAGGTCTCTTTTTCACCTGACTCCTTACCGAGTTATATGAACTAGATCCGTGCACGTAAAACTGTGGGACAAGATATCTTTTGACTCAATAAAACTGCCTTTTGTCACAACTGAAATCCACTCTGTCCAGCGCCCGTGATTTGGTCTCGACTCTCCAGTATTTAAACACTAACAAACTCAACAAGTTCAAATGGAGCGTTCCTTTGTTTAGTAGTAGAAAAGATGGAGGAAGATAAGTGTTAAACATGACATCAACCAATCAGGAGGCAATGCCCACGTGGTTAAAATCACACAAAGCACAACAATGATGTCATTGAAAATGAAATTGAAATGTAAGTTTAAATGTAAGTGTGTGTGTGTGATTATACGAATTACATAAGTCACTTGGCCAGTGTTTTATTGTGGAACACTTTATTTACTAGTAAACGTGAAAAACACAACTGTAAAATGAGACACACATAGAAAAGCACATATCACATATCTATATAAAATATATCTATAATCTATATAAAAGGTACTATTGCAGTCCTACAAGCTTGAGACATAGTATGACATCTGGCTCTGGTTTCTCTCTCTCGGTCTTGTTCTCTCTCTCTCTCTCTCTGTCTCTCTCTCTCTCTCTCTGTCTCTCTCTCTCTCTCTGTCTTGTTCTCTCCCTCTCTGTCTTGTTCTCTCTCTCTCTCTCTCTCTCTGTCTTGTTCTCTCTCTCTGTCTCTCTCTCTCTCTGTCTTGTTCTCTCTCTCTCTCTCTCTCTCTCTCTCTGCCGTTATTTGTCTGTGGAGATTGAATCACTTAGAATCACTAGAGTTGCTTGACTCACTTGTATTGCCAGAATCACTTGAATCACTAGAGTCACTTGAATCACTAGAGTCACTTGAATCACTAGAGTCACTTGAGTCGCTAGAATCACTTGAGTCACTAGAATCACTTGAGTCGCTAGAATCACTTGAATCACTAGAGTCACTTGAATCACTAGAGTCACTTGAGTCGCTAGAGTCGCTAGAATCACTTGAGTCGCTAGAATCACTTGAGTCGCTAGAATCACTTGAGTCGCTAGAATCGCTAGAATCGCTTGAGTCGCTAGAATCACTTGAGTCGCTAGAATCGCTAGAGTCGCTAGAGTCGCTAGAGTCGCTAGAATCACTTGAGTCGCTAGAATCGCTAGAGTCACTCGAGTCGCTAGAGTCGCTTGAATCGCTAGAGTCGCTAGAGTCGCTAGAGTCACTTGAATCACTTGAGTCGCTGGAATCACTTGAATCGCTAGAGTCACTTGACTTGGAGGAATCGCTTGAATCACTAGAGGTGTTAGAGTCACTTGACTTGGAGGAATCGCTTGAATCACTAGAGGTGTTAGAGTCAACAGAATCACTTGATTTGGAGGAGTCATTGTGATCTGTCGGGTCTTTCCCGGTATGTGATTCACTGCCGGGTGAGTCCCTCTGCATCCCATAATCACCAAACTCCTCCCCTAGCAACCGGTCCTCACTGTAACCAGGAAGAGTTTTATAGGACATTGTCAGCTCCTCCTCTGTAATGTCATTGCTGGCGATGTCATCAACCTTGAGACTACGTCCCCTCCTCACGTAAGTAGGTCTGGGAGAGGGGCCACTGTCCTGTGCTCTGGTTGGTTGAGGGAACGTGGTAGGCGTGACTCCCGGAAACCCCTCTAAGGCGAGACCCCACCCTTTTCTACTGTCCTGGCCAGTCCGGGCTGAGCTGCCGTCTGGGTCCTCTCCTCTCTCGTGACCCTCTCCTATCCCCCAGGGGCTGACGCCAGACAGGGGGGAGGCTTGCCACTGCAAGACACAGACAACAGGTCATGGTAATGCATTTAATACTCTCTCTCTCAAAGCTGGTGGTAGTGTTGTCATCTCTACTACCCTCAGAAACTGACATCAACTACTCTGTCTTATCATCATCATGACCCTCATCCTCACCATCATCATCATCACCACCACCATCCTTATCACCATGACCCTCATCCTCATCACCATGACCCCCATCATCATCATCCTCATCATCATCACCATCACCACCATCATCATCATCCTCATCATCACCATCCTCATCATCATCACCATCCTCATCACCACCATCATCACCACCACCACAATCATCATCATCCTCATCATCACCACCACCATCATCACCATCCTCATCACCACCACCACCATCATCATCATCCTCATCATCACCATCCTCATCATCATCACCATCCTCATCATCACCACCATCCTCACCACCATCCTCATCATCACCACCATCACCACCACCACCATCATCATCATCCTCATCATCACCATCCTCATCATCATCACCATCCTCATCATCATCACCATCCTCATCATCGCCATCCTCATCATCATCACCATCCTCATCATCATCACCATCCTCATCACCACCATCATCACCATCACCACCATCATCATCATCCTCATCATCACCATCCTCATCATCATCACCATCCTCATCATCATCACCATCCTCATCACCACCATCATCACCATCACCACCATCATCATCATCCTCATCATCACCACCACCATCATCACCATCCTCATCACCACCACCACCATCATCATCATCCTCATCATCATCACCATCCTCATCATCATCACCATCCTCATCACCACCATCATCACCATCACCACCATCATCATCATCCTCATCATCACCATCCTCATCATCATCACCATCCTCATCACCACCATCATCACCATCACCACCATCATCACCATCCTCATCATCATCACCATCCTCATCATCATCACCATCCTCATCACCATCATCCTCATCATCATCACCATCCTCACCATCCTTATCACCATCCTCATCATCACCACCATCATCACCATCCTCATCATCACCACCATCATCACCACCACCACAATCATCATCATCCTCATCATCACCATCCTTATCACCATCCTCATCATCATCACCATCCTCACCACCACCATCATCCCCATCATCATCACCATCCTCATCACCATCATCCTCATCATCATCACCATCCTCATCACCACCACCACCATCATCACCATCCTCATCATCATCACCATCATCATCATCATCACCATCATCATCCTCACCACCACCATCATCCCCATCATCATTACCATCCTCATCACCATCATCCTCATCATCATCCTCATCACCACCACCACCATCATCATCATCACCATCCTCCCCCTCATCTTCATCATCAGGCTACTTACCGGCAGGCTGTTCACAGATGCAGTCCAGATCAGCAGAAGCAGTTTGATCTTCATCATGTCGTCTCTCACTGTCAGGTATTGTGTCCTGTAATATCCTGTAACATGTTCACCAGTTGAAATGGACCTGCATGATACAAGGTCCCTCTAAATAAAGAAAGGAGAAGAGTGGAGGAAAGAGGTAACAAGAGGAGGAGAGGAGAAGAGGGAAGGAGAAGAGGAGGAGGAGAGGAGAAGAGAGATAACAGGAGGAGGAGAAGAGGGAAGGATACGAGGAGGAGGAGAGGAGAAGAGGGAAGGATAAGAGGAGGAGGAGAGGAGAAGAGAGATAACAGGAGGAGGAGAAGAGGGAAGGATACGAGGAGGAGGAGAGGAGAAGAGGGAAGGATAAGAGGAGGAGGAGAGGAGAAGAGAGATAACGGGAGGAGGAGAAGACAGGAGGAGAAGAGGAGAGGTAACGGGAGGAGAAGAGGGGTAACGAGAGAAACGAGGAGAAGAGGTAAAGAGAGAAACGAGGAGAAGAGGGAAGGAGAAGAGGAGGAGAAGTAAGGAGAGGAGGAGAGGAGAAGAGAGGTAACGGGAGGAGAAGAGAGAAGGAGAAGAGGAGGAGAGGAGAAGAGAAGAGAGGTAACAGGAGAAGGAGAAGACAGGAGGAGAAGAGGAGAGGTAACAGGAGGAGGAGAAGACAGGAGGAGAAGAGGAGAGGTAACAGGAGGAGGAGAAGACAGGAGAAGAGGAGGAGAAGCGAGGTAACGGAAGGAGAAGAGGAGGAGAGAGAGGTAACGGGAGGAGGAGGAGAGGAGAAGCGAGGTAACAGGAGGAGGAGAAGACAGGAAGAGAAGAGGAGAGGTAATGGGAGGAGGAGAAAAGAGGAGAGATAGTAGGAGGAGAGGAGAGGATGAGAGAAGAAGAGTGGTGAGGAGGAGAGGCGAGAAGAGAGGGAGAGGAGAAGACTTACCTGATGGTGTCACCTTCCTCGTCTTCTGGTAAACTTGTGGTTTAAAGGAGTGTGTGTGGTTGTGGTTGGCTATTTAAACTCTTGAAGTAAACACACACACACCTGTGGCTACACCTGCTGCAGTGAATCTCACTTTATAATTGACCGTCTGTCTGAATAAATATATTGTCGCCCGTGATACCATAGAATTACTCGGAGGAGACAGTATATAGTATATTCTAGTCCTCAAGCAGCACGGTATTAGGGTCGCTATATTTAGAATGCTGTGTGTGTGTGTGTGTGTGTGTGTGTGTGTGTGTGTGTGTGTGTGTGTGTGTGTGTGTGTGTGTGTGTGTGTGTGTGTGTGTGTGTGTGTGTGTGTGTGTGTGTGTGTGTGTGTGTGTGTGAGAGAGAGAGAATTTATGGTAAGTATAGTTATCAGCTGTGTATGATAGGGTCATTGTACAGGCCAGTGATTCAAGCTATTATAGCGCCAAGCCTAAAATCACACACACACACACACACACACACACACACACACACACACACACACACACACACACACACACACACACACACACACACACACTGAATCTTCCGGATTATTCTGGTAAACAAAGTGTTTGGGAGAGCTGTAATAACTCTACTTTGTGTTCTCCTGGTGTCATGACATCACCACAAATATTACAGAGAGACAGACAGACAGACAGACAGACAGACAGACAGACAGACAGACAGACAGACAGACAGACAGACAGACAGACAGACAGGAGGACATGGTGAGGTATGAGTGTGTGGTTTGTTCCCAGACAGACAGGAGGACATGGTGAGGTATGAGTGTGTGGTTTGTTCCCAGACAGACAGACAGGAGGACATGGTGAGGTATGAGGGTGTGGTTTGTTCCCAGACAGACAGACAGACAGACAGACAGACAGACAGACAGACAGACAGGAGGACATGGTGAGGTATGAGGGTGTGGTTTGTTCCCAGACAGACAGACAGGAGGACATGGTGAGGTATGAGTGTGTGGTTTGTTCCCAGACAGACAGACAGGAGGACATGGTGAGGTATGAGGGTGTGGTTTGTTCCCAGACAGACAGGAGGACATGGTGAGGTATGAGGGTGTGGTTTGTTCCCAGACAGACAGACAGGAGGACATGGTGAGGTATGAGTGTGTGGTTTGTTCCCAGACAGACAGACAGGAGGACATGGTGAGGTATGAGTGTGTGGTTTGTTCCCAGACAGACAGACAGGAGGACATGGTGAGGCATGAGGGTGTGGTTTGTTCCCAGACAGGCAGACAGGAGGACATGGTGAGGTATGAGGGTGTGGTTTGTTCCCAGACAGACAGACAGGAGGACATGGTGAGGTATGAGTGTGTGGTTTGTTCCCAGACAGACAGACAGGAGGACATGGTGAGGCATGAGGGTGTGGTTTGTTCCCAGACAGACAGGAGGACATGGTGAGGATGAGTGTGTGGTTTGTTCCCAGACAGACAGACAGGAGGACATGGTGAGGTATGAGTGTGTGGTTTGTTCCCAGACAGACAGACAGGAGGACATGGTGAGGTATGAGGGTGTGGTTTGTTCCCATCTCACCATGTCCTTCCTGTCTGTCTGTTTGTTCCTAGACAGACATACAGGAGGACATGGTGAGGTATGAGGGTGTGGTTTGTTCCCAGACAGACAGACAGACAGACAGGAGGACATGGTGAGGTATGAGTGTGTGGTTTGTTCCCAGACAGACAGGAGGACATGGTGAGGTATGAGTGTGTGGTTTGTTCCCAGACAGACAGACAGGAGGACATGGTGAGGTATGAGGTTGTGGTTTGTTCCCAGACAGACAGACAGACAGACAGACAGACAGACAGACAGACAGACAGACAGACAGGAGGACATGGTGAGGTATGAGTGTGTGGTTTGTTCCCAGACAGACAGGAGGACATGGTGAGGTATGAGTGTGTGGTTTGTTCCCAGACAGACAGACAGGAGGACATGGTGAGGTATGAGGGTGTGGTTTGTTCCCAGACAGACAGACAGACAGACAGACAGACAGACAGACAGACAGACAGACAGACAGACAGACAGGAGGACATGGTGAGGTATGAGGGTGTGGTTTGTTCCCAGACAGACAGACAGGAGGACATGGTGAGGTATGAGTGTGTGGTTTGTTCCCAGACAGACAGACAGGAGGACATGGTGAGGTATGAGGGTGTGGTTTGTTCCCAGACAGACAGGAGGACATGGTGAGGTATGAGGGTGTGGTTTGTTCCCAGACAGACAGACAGGAGGACATGGTGAGGTATGAGTGTGTGGTTTGTTCCCAGACAGACAGACAGGAGGACATGGTGAGGTATGAGGGTGTGGTTTGTTCCCATCTCACCATGTCCTTCCTGTCTGTCTGTTTGTTCCTAGACAGACAGACAGGAGGACATGGTGAGGTATGAGGGTGTGGTTTGTTCCCAGACAGACAGACAGACAGACAGGAGGACATGGTGAGGTATGAGGGTGTGGTTTGTTCCCAGACAGACAGGAGGACATGGTGAGGTATGAGTGTGTGGTTTGTTCCCAGACAGACAGACAGGAGGACATGGTGAGGTATGAGTGTGTGGTTTGTACCCAGACAGACAGACAGACAGACAGACAGACAGACAGACAGACAGACAGACAGACAGGAGGACATGGTGAGGTATGAGTGTGTGGTTTGTACCCAGACAGACAGACAGACAGACAGACAGACAGACAGACAGACAGACAGACAGACAGACAGACAGACAGACAGACAGACAGACAGACAGGAGGACATGGTGAGGTATGAGGGTGTGGTTTGTTCACAGACAGACAGACAGACAGACAGACAGACAGACAGACAGACAGACAGACAGACAGACAGACAGACAGACAGGAGGACATGGTGAGAGTATGAGGTGTGGTTTGTTCCCAGACAGACAGACAGGAGGACATGGTGAGGTATGAGGGTGTGGTTTGTTCCATCTCACCATGTCCTTCCTGTCTGTCTGTTTGTTCCCAGACAGACAGACAGGAGGACATGGTGAGGTATGAGGGTGTGGTTTGTTCCCAGACAGACAGACAGGAGGACATGGTGAGGTATGAGGGTGTGGTTTGTTCCCAGACAGACAGACAGACAGACAGACAGACAGACAGACAGACAGACAGACAGACAGGAGGACATGGTGAGGTATGAGGGTGTGGTTTGTTCCCAGACAGACAGACAGGAGGACATGGTGAGGTATGAGTGTGTGGTTTGTTCCCAGACAGACAGACAGGAGGACATGGTGAGGTATGAGTGTGTGGTTTGTTCCCAGACAGACAGACAGGAGGACATGGTGAGGTATGAGGGTGTGGTTTGTTCCCAGACAGACAGACAGGAGGACATGGTGAGGTATGAGGGTGTGGTTTGTTCCCAGACAGACAGACAGGAGGACATGGTGAGGTATGAGGGTGTGGTTTGTTCCCAGACAGACAGGAGAACATGGTGAGGTATGAGGATGTGGTTTGTTCCCAGACAGACAGGAGGACATGGTGAGGTATGAGGGTGTGGTTTGTTCCCAGACAGACAGACAGGAGGACATGGTGAGGTATGAGGTTGTGGTTTGTTCCCAGACAGACAGACAGACAGACAGACAGACAGACAGACAGACAGACAGACAGACAGGAGGACATGGTGAGGTATGAGTGTGTGGTTTGTTCCCAGACAGACAGGAGGACATGGTGAGGTATGAGTGTGTGGTTTGTTCCCAGACAGACAGACAGGAGGACATGGTGAGGTATGAGGGTGTGGTTTGTTCCCAGACAGACAGACAGACAGACAGACAGACAGACAGACAGACAGACAGACAGACAGACAGACAGACAGGAGGACATGGTGAGGTATGAGGGTGTGGTTTGTTCCCAGACAGACAGACAGGAGGACATGGTGAGGTATGAGTGTGTGGTTTGTTCCCAGACAGACAGGAGGACATGGTGAGGTATGAGTGTGTGGTTTGTTCCCAGACAGACAGACAGGAGGACATGGTGAGGTATGAGGGTGTGGTTTGTTCCCAGACAGACAGACAGACAGACAGACAGACAGACAGACAGACAGACAGACAGACAGACAGACAGACAGACAGGAGGACATGGTGAGGTATGAGGGTGTGGTTTGTTCCCAGACAGACAGACAGGAGGACATGGTGAGGTATGAGTGTGTGGTTTGTTCCCAGACAGACAGACAGGAGGACATGGTGAGGTATGAGGGTGTGGTTTGTTCCCAGACAGACAGGAGGACATGGTGAGGTATGAGGGTGTGGTTTGTTCCCAGACAGACAGACAGGAGGACATGGTGAGGTATGAGTGTGTGGTTTGTTCCCAGACAGACAGACAGGAGGACATGGTGAGGTATGAGGGTGTGGTTTGTTCCCATCTCACCATGTCCTTCCTGTCTGTCTGTTTGTTCCTAGACAGACAGACAGGAGGACATGGTGAGGTATGAGGGTGTGGTTTGTTCCCAGACAGACAGACAGACAGACAGGAGGACATGGTGAGGTATGAGGGTGTGGTTTGTTCCCAGACAGACAGGAGGACATGGTGAGGTATGAGTGTGTGGTTTGTTCCCAGACAGACAGACAGGAGGACATGGTGAGGTATGAGTGTGTGGTTTGTACCCAGACAGACAGACAGACAGACAGACAGACAGACAGACAGACAGACAGACAGACAGGAGGACATGGTGAGGTATGAGTGTGTGGTTTGTACCCAGACAGACAGACAGACAGACAGACAGACAGACAGACAGACAGACAGACAGACAGACAGACAGACAGACAGACAGACAGACAGACAGGAGGACATGGTGAGGTATGAGGGTGTGGTTTGTTCACAGACAGACAGACAGACAGACAGACAGACAGACAGACAGACAGACAGACAGACAGACAGACAGACAGACAGGAGGACATGGTGAGGTATGAGGGTGTGGTTTGTTCCCAGACAGACAGACAGGAGGACATGGTGAGGTATGAGGGTGTGGTTTGTTCCCATCTCACCATGTCCTTCCTGTCTGTCTGTTTGTTCCTAGACAGACAGACAGGAGGACATGGTGAGGTATGAGGGTGTGGTTTGTTCCCAGACAGACAGACAGGAGGACATGGTGAGGTATGAGGGTGTGGTTTGTTCCCAGACAGACAGACAGACAGACAGACAGACAGACAGACAGACAGACAGACAGACAGGAGGACATGGTGAGGTATGAGGGTGTGGTTTGTTCCCAGACAGACAGACAGGAGGACATGGTGAGGTATGAGTGTGTGGTTTGTTCCCAGACAGACAGACAGGAGGACATGGTGAGGTATGAGTGTGTGGTTTGTTCCCAGACAGACAGACAGGAGGACATGGTGAGGTATGAGGGTGTGGTTTGTTCCCAGACAGACAGACAGGAGGACATGGTGAGGTATGAGGGTGTGGTTTGTTCCCAGACAGACAGACAGACAGACAGACAGACAGACAGGAGGACATGGTGAGGTATGAGGGTGTGGTTTGTTCCCAGACAGACAGACAGGAGGACATGGTGAGGTATGAGGGTGTGGTTTGTTCCCAGACAGACAGGAGGACATGGTGAGGTATGAGTGTGTGGTTTGTTCCCAGACAGACAGACAGGAGGACATGGTGAGGCATGAGGGTGTGGTTTGTTCCCAGACAGACAGACAGGAGGACATGGTGAGGTATGAGTGTGTGGTTTGTTCCCAGACAGACAGACAGGAGGACATGGTGAGGCATGAGGTGTGGTTTGTTCCCAGACAGACAGGAGGACATGGTGAGGTATGAGGGTGTGGTTTGTTCCCAGACAGACAGACAGGAGTACATGGTGAGGTATGAGGGTGTGGTTTGTTCCCAGACAGACAGACAGGAGGACATGGTGAGGTATGAGTATGTGGTTTGTTCCCAGACAGACAGACAGGAGGACATGGTGAGGTATGAGGGTGTGGTTTGATCCCAGACAGACAGACAGGAGGACATGGTGAGGTATGAGTGTGTGGTTTGTTCCCAGACAGACAGACAGGAGGACATGGTGAGGTATGAGTGTGTGGTTTGTTCCCAGACAGACAGGAGGACATGGTGAGGTATGAGTGTGTGGTTTGTTCCCAGACAGACAGGAGGACATGGTGAGGTATGAGTGTGTGGTTTGTTCCCAGACAGACAGACAGGAGGACATGGTGAGGTATGAGGGTGTGGTTTGTTCCCAGACAGACAGACAGGAGGACATGGTGAGGTATGAGGGTGTAGTTTGTTCCCAGACAGACAGGAGGACATGGTGAGGTATGAGGGTGTGGTTTGTTCCCAGACAGACAGACAGACAGACAGACAGACAGACAGACAGACAGACAGACAGACAGACAGACAGACAGACAGACAGACAGACAGACAGGAGGACATGGTGAGGTATGAGTGTGTGGTTTGTTCCCAGACAGACAGACAGGAGGACATGGTGAGGTATGAGGGTGTGGTTTGTTCCCAGACAGACAGACAGGAGGACATGGTGAGGTATGAGGGTGTGGTTTGTTCCCAGACAGACAGACAGACAGACAGGAGGACATGGTGAGGTATGAGGGTGTGGTTTGTTCCCAGACAGACAGACAGGAGGACATGGTGAGGTATGAGGGTGTGGTTTGTTCCCAGACAGACAGGAGGACATGGTGAGGTATGAGTGTGTGGTTTGTTCCCAGACAGACAGACAGGAGGACATGGTGAGGTATGAGGGTGTGGTTTGTTCCCAGACAGACAGACAGGAGGACATGGTGAGGTATGAGTGTGTGGTTTGTTCCCAGACAGACAGACAGGAGGACATGGTGAGGCATGAGGGTGTGGTTTGTTCCCAGACAGACAGACAGGAGGACATGGTGAGGTATGAGTGTGTGGTTTGTTCCCAGACAGACAGACAGGAGGACATGGTGAGGCATGAGGGTGTGGTTTGTTCCCAGACAGACAGGAGGACATGGTGAGGTATGAGGGTGTGGTTTGTTCCCAGACAGACAGGAGGACATGGTGAGGTATGAGTGTGTGGTTTGTTCCCAGACAGACAGACAGGAGGACATGGTGAGGTATGAGGGTGTGGTTTGTTCCCAGACAGACAGACAGGAGGACATGGTGAGGTATGAGGGTGTGGTTTGTTCCCAGACAGACACAGGAGGACATGGTGAGGTATGAGTGTGGTTTGTTCCCAGACAGACAGACAGGAGGACATGGTGAGGTATGAGTGTGTGGTTTGTTCCCAGACAGACAGACAGGAGGACATGGTGAGGTATGAGGGTGTGGTTTGTTCCCAGACAGACAGACAGGAGGACATGGTGAGGTATGAGGGTGTGGTTTGTTCCCAGACAGACAGACAGGAGGACATGGTGAGGTATGAGGGTGTGGTTTGTTCCCAGACAGACAGGAGAACATGGTGAGGTATGAGGATGTGGTTTGTTCCCAGACAGACAGGAGGACATGGTGAGGTATGAGGGTGTGGTTTGTTCCCAGACAGACAGGAGGACATGGTGAGGCATGAGGGTGTGGTTTGTTCCCAGACAGACAGACAGACAGACAGGAGGACATGGTGAGGCATGAGGGTGTGGTTTGTTCCCAGACAGACAGACAGACAGACAGGAGGACATGGTGAGGTATGAGGGTGTGGTTTGTTCCCAGACAGACAGGAGGACATGGTGAGGCATGAGGGTGTGGTTTGTTCCCAGACAGGCAGACAGGAGGACATGGTGAGGTATGAGTGTGTGGTTTGTTCCCAGACAGACAGACAGGAGGACATGGTGAGGTATGAGTGTGAGGACATGAGGTGTGGTTTGTTCAGACAGACAGACAGACAGACAGGAGGACATGGTGAGGTATGAGGGTGTGGTTTGTTCCATGGTGACAGACAGACAGAGACACAGACAGGAGGACATGGTGAGGTATGAGGTGTGGTTTGTTCCCAGACAGACAGGAGGACATGGTGAGGCATGAGGGGGTGGTTTGTTCCCAGACAGACAGGAGGACATGGTGAGGTATGAGGGTGTGGTTTGTTCAGACAGACAGACAGGAGGACAGAGGTATGAGGGTGTGGTTTGTTCCAGACAGAGGACAGACATATGGTGAGGTATGAGGGTGTGGTTTTGTCCCCAGACAGACAGACAGGAGGACATGGGTGAGGGATGTGGTTTGTTCCCAGACAGGCAGACAGGAGGACATGGTGAGGTATGAGGGTGTGGTTTGTTCCCAGACAGACAGGAGGACATGGTGAGGCATGAGGTGTGGTTTGTCCCAGACAGACAGACAGACAGACAGGAGGACATGGTGAGGCATGAGGGTGTGGTTTGTTCCCAGACAGACAGACAGACAGACAGGAGGACATGGTGAGGTATGAGGGTGTGGTTTGTTCCCAGACAGACAGGAGGACATGGTGAGGCATGAGGGTGTGGTT
>NW_027038154.1:0-26554 GCF_034236695.1 Oncorhynchus nerka | reverse complement strand
TACACCTCTGTGAATGTACAATCTGTCAAACTGGGAGATTGGACTTCCCCGTTGTACACCTCTGTGAATGTATCAAACTGGGGAGATTGGACTTCCTGTTGAACACCTCTGTGAATGTATCAAACTGAGGAGGTTGGACTTCCCATGGCCAGACACCTCTGTGAATGTATCAAGCCGGGGAGATTGGACTTCCCTGTTGTACACCTCTGTGAATGTATCAAACTGGGGAGATTGGACTTCCCTGTTGTAACACCTCTGTGAATGTATCCAAACTGGGGAGATTGGACTTCCCTGTTGTACACCTCTGTGAATGTATCAAACTGGGGAGATTGGACTTCCCTGTTGAACACCTCTGTGAATGTATCCAAACTGGGGAGATTGGACTTCCCTGTTGTACACCTCTGTGAATGTATCAAACTGGGAGATTGGACTTCCCTGTTGAACACCTCTGTGAATGTATCAAACTGGGGAGATTGGACTTCCCTGTTGTACACCTCTGTGAATGTACAATCTGTCAAACTGGGGAGATTGGACTTCCCTGTTGTACACCTCTGTGAATGTACAATCTATCAAACTGGGGAGATTGGACTTCCCTGTTGTACACCTCTGTGAATGTATCAAACTGGGGAGATTGGACTTCCCTGTTGAACACCTCTGTGAATGTATCAAACTGGGGAGATTGGACTTCCCTGTTGAACACCTCTGTGAATGTATCAAACTGGGGAGATTGGACTTCCCCGTTGAACACCTCTGTGAATGTATCCAAACTGGGGAGATTGGACTTCCCTGTTGAACACCTCTGTGAATGTATCCAAACTGGGAGATTGGACTTCCCTGTTGTACACCTCTGTGAATGTATCAAACTGGGGAGATTGGACTTCCCTGTTGAACACCTCTGTGAATGTATCAAACTGGGGAGATTGGACTTCCCTGTTGTACACCTCTGTGAATGTATCAAACTGGGGAGATTGGACTTCCCTGTTGAACACCTCTGTGAATGTATCAAACTGGGGAGATTGGACTTCCCCGTTGAACACCTCTGTGAATGTATCAAACTGGGGAGATTGGACTTCCCTGTTGAACACCTCTGTGAATGTACAATCTATCAAACTGGGGAGATTGGACTTCCCTGTTGTACACCTCTGTGAATGTATCAAACTGGGGAGATTGGACTTCCCTGTTGAACACCTCTGTGAATGTATCAAACTGGGGAGATTGGACTTCCCTGTTGAACACCTCTGTGAATGTATCAAACTGGGGAGATTGGACTTCCCCGTTGAACACCTCTGTGAATGTATCAAACTGGGGAGATTGGACTTCCCTGTTGAACACCTCTGTGAATGTATCAAACTGGGGAGATTGGACTTCCCTGTTGTACACCTCTGTGAATGTATCAAACTGGGGAGGTGGACTTCCTGTTGAACACCTCTGTGAATGTATCAAACTGGGGAGATTGGACTTCCCTGTTGTACACCTCTGTGAATGTATCAAACTGGGGAGATTGGACTTCCCTGTTGAACACCTCTGTGAATGTATCAAACTGGGGAGATTGGACTTCCCCGTTGAACACCTCTGTGAATGTATCAAACTGGGGAGATTGGACTGCCCTGTTTACACCTCTGTGAATGTATCAAACTGGGGAGATTGGACTGCCCTGTTGTACACCTCTGTGAATGTACAATCTATCAAACCTGTATTTTGTTCACAATTACCATGTGTTTATTCTTACACTTTTTGTATGGATACAATACGTTTTGAGCTCTTGTATTTTAACAATCTGTCATGAAGGACGAGGCTCTCCCTTCCTGTGTCTGGTACGTCCTCTGAGTGAGGAACAATGCCTGGAAAGTCTTCCATTACAGAGAGCTATAGACAGACCAAATGAAAGGGAAGGACGGAGAAGTGAAGAGGCTATCACTCATCCCTCCCTCCCCTCCTCCCTCCCTCCCTCCCCTCCCTCCCTCCCTCCTCCTCATCCTCCCTCCCTCCCTCATCCCTCCCTCCCTCAATCATCACTCCCTCCCTCCGTCTAATACCTTGCCTCTGACAGACGCTTAGCTGGCATAAAATACTGATACATGAAATGGGGGAATGAAGGGGCTCAGATTCCTGCCTCCCCCCTAACTCCCTCCAGACAGGCCAATAAATTACCAATGGATCTGTCCGTCTTAGACTGATGGAAGACTGGAAGACTGGGCCAATCCAGTCTGAGTCCCACACTCCCATGAAGGGACCCAGTCACTAGGGGACTGTAGAACCATCCAGTCTGACACTCCCATGAAGGGACCCAGTCACTAGGGGACTGTAGAACCCTCCAGTCTGAGTCCCACACTCCCATGAAGGGACCCAGTCACTAGGGGACTGTAGAACCCTCCAGTCTGACACTACCATGAAGGGACCCAGTCACTAGGGGACTGTAGAACCCTCCAGTCTGACACTCCCATGAAGGGACCCAGTCACTAGGGGACTGTAGAACCCTCCAGTCTGACACTCCCATGAAGGGACCCAGTCACTAGGGGACTGTAGAACCATCCAGTCTGACACTCCCATGAAGGGACCCAGTCATTAGGGGACCCGGTCACTAGGGGATCCTGTCACTAGGGGATCCAGTCACTAGGGGATCCTGTCACTAGGGGATCCAGTCACTAGGGGATCTGGTCACTAGGGGATCCTGTCACTAGGGGATCCAGTCACTAGGGGTTTGAGTCACTAGGGGATCCTGTCGCTAGGGGATCCAGTCACTAGGGGACCCAGCCCTGTGTGTGTACCAGACTCTCAGTGGATTGCTCCCACCCAGACCCGGTCCAGTCTGGTTCATCACAGCTCCCTTATTGTGACTGTGTTGTGGAATGTCTGTGCTGAGTGGGTTTAAACCCACCCAGACCCGGTCCAGTCTGGTTCATCACAGCTCCCTTATTGTGCCTGTGTTGTGGAATGTCTGTGCTGAGTGGGTTTAAACCCAGCCAGAGTCAGGGATAGTCTGGTTCATCACAGCTCCCTTATTGTGCCTGTGTTGTGGAATGTCTGTGCTGAGTGGGTTTAAACCCAGCCAGAGTCAGGGATAGTCTGGTTCATCACAGCTATCATGTACTGCATGATAGAAGCAAGATGTTCATATTTTCATGAATGTTCCCGTAAGGTTGAACCGTTTGCCATGTATCAAGTCCGTGGTTAAATTCCTACTTTCACAGTGTTTCATCTTGTATATTTACAGTAACTTCTTCACTTTGGGAAACGTATAAAGGAACAATGGACTGGACACAGAAAGACCAAGCAGGCAGACCACATCTTCTTTGACAGACTGAACTGCCACTACCCACAATACACCTCTCCTCTCCACTGTCCCACCCCACCATAGCAGCTTCAGCAGACAGACTGAACTGTGGGCACTAGCCACTACCCACAATACACCTCTCCTCTCCACTGTCCCACCACAGCAGCTTCAGCAGCTAGCCACTACCCACAATACACCTCTCCTCTCCACTGTCCCACCACAGCAGCTTCAGCAGACAGACTGAACTGTGGGTACTGGACTGAACTGATATTACAGGAGCGTCAACATTTCCTTCAGTCCGTTTTTCCTCTAAACGGAGGGACGACAACCCCTCATCCTGACAGGTTCAGGGGTTCAACAAGAGGTCTCTGATCTCCATAGAGAGAGGGAAAAACAACAGCATGGTAATAGGTATGAAGTATGCCTTGTTATTGTATGGTAATATGTATGAAGTATGCCTTGTTATTGTACGGTAATAGGTATGAAGTATGCCTTGTTATTGTACGGTAATAGGTATGAAGTATGCCTTGTTATTGTACGGTAATAGGCATGAAGTATGCCTTGTTATTGCATGGTAATAGGAATGAAGTATGCCTTGTTATTGTATGGTAATAGGCATTAAGTATGCCTTGTTATTGTATGGTAATATGTATGAAGTATGCCTTGTTATTGTACGGTAATGGGCATTAAGTATGGCTTGTTATTGTACGGTAATAGGCATGAAGTATGCCTTGTTATTGTATGGTAATAGGTATGAAGTATGCCTTGTTATTGTATGGTAATAGGCATTAAGTATGCCTTGTTATTGTACGGTAATAGGCATGAAGTATGCCTTGTTATTGTATGGTAATAGGTATGAAGTATGCCTTGTTATTGTATGGTAATAGGTATGAAGTATGCCTTGTTATTGTACGGTAATAGGTATGAAGTATGCCTTGTTATTGTATGGTAATACGCATGAAGTATGCCTTGTTATTGTATGGTAATACGCATGAAGTATGCCTTGTTATTGTATGGTAATACGCATGAAGTATGCATTGTTATTGTATGGTAATAGGTATGAAGTATGCCTTGTTATTGTATGGTAATAGGTATGAAGTATGCCTTGTTATTGTATGGTAATACGCATGAAGTATGCCTTGTTATTGTATGGTAATACGCATGAAGTATGCATTGTTGCCAAGTGGTTCTATCAATCTAGGACATAGAGATGTCTAATGGAGGTTGTCTAGGATGTTAGACTTAATACTGTACTGTGAGGTTGTGAGACTCCATTAGACTTAATACCGTACCGTGAGGTTGTGAGACTCCATTAGACGTAATACCGTACCGTGAGTTTGTGAGACTCCATTAGACTTAATACCGTACCGTGATGTTGTGAGACTCCATTAGACTTAATACCGTACCGTGAGGTTTTGAGACTCCATTAGACTTAATACCGTACCGTGAGGTTGTGAGACTCCATTAGACTTAATACCGTACCGTGAGGTTGTGAGACTCCATTAGACTTAATACCGTACCGTGAGGTTGTGAGACTCCATTAGACTTAATACCGTACCGTGAGGTTGTGAGACTCCATTAGACTTAATACCGTACCGTGAGGTTGTGAGACTCCATTAGACTTAATACTGTACCGTGAGGTTGTGAGACTCCATTAGACTTAATACCATACCGTGAGGTTGTGAGACTCCATTAGACTTAATACCGTACCGTGAGGTTGTGAGACTCCATTAGACTTAATACCGTACTGTGATGTTGTGAGACTCCATTAGACTTAATACCATACCGTGAGGTTGTGAGACTCCATTAGACTTAATACCGTACCGTGAGGTTGTGAGACTCCATTAGACTTAATACCGTACCGTGAGGTTGTGAGACTCCGTTAGACTTAATACCGTACCGTGAGGTTGTGAGAGCCGGTGACCGCGCTGCCGTCTTCCAGGTAGTGTGTTTCTGTGTAGTGACTGGCAAACAGACCACTAGAAATAAGACACAAAAAGAGCAAGAGTTAAAAGAAGGGAATCTCAAAGAGCACAGCTCATCGCGAGGGACACATTTAGAGAGAGGGCTGGGAGGGGAGAGAGGAGAGCAGGCAGAGAGAGGAGAGAGGGCAGAGAGAGGGCTGGGAGGGGAGAGAGGGTTGGGAGGGGAGGAGAGAGGGATGGGAGGGGAGAGAGAGGAGAGAGGGCTGGGAGGGGAGATAGGGCTGGGAGGGAGGAGAGAGGGATGGGAGGGAGGAGAGAGGGTTGGGAGGGGAGAGAGGAGAGAGGGCTGAGAGGAGAGAGGGCTGAGGGGAGAGAGAGGAAGAGAGGGCTGGGAGGAGGAGAGAGGGCTGGGAGGGAGGACAGAGGGATGGGGAGAGGAGAGGAGAGAGAGGAGAGAGGAGCTGGGAGGGAGGAGAGAGGGCTGGGAGGAGGAGAGATGGGAGGAGGAGAGAGAGGGCTGGGAGGGAGGAGAGAGAGGCTGGGAGGGAGGAGAGAGGGGCTGGGAGGGAGGGAGAGGGATGGGAGGGAGGAGAGAGGGATGGGAGGAGAGAGTGGAGAGAGGAGCTGGGAGGAGAGGGAGGAGAGGGCTGGGAGGGAGGAGAGAGGGGGCTGGGAGGATGACAGAGGATGGGAGGAGGAGAGAGAGGAGAGGGGAGAGAGAGAGGGAGCTGGGAGGGGAGGGAGAGGGATGGGAGGAGAGAGGGAGGGAGGGAGGGAGGAGAGGGGGCTGGGAGGGGGAGAGAGAGGAGAGAGGAGGGGAGAGAGGGGACAGAGGGCTGGGAGGGAGGGATCGGAGGAGAGAGGGATGGGAGGGAGGAGAGAAAATGGGAGGGAGGAGAGAGGCAGAGAGAGGAGGGGGCAGAGAGAAGGAGAGAGGGGCTGGGAGGGAGGAGAGAGGAGAGAGGGGAGCTGGGAGGAGGAGAAGGGATCGGGAGGGGAGAGAGGAGAGAGAGGAGAGAGGGCTGGGAGGGGGAGGAGGGATGGGAGGAGAGAGAGAGGAGAGGAGGGGAGAAGAGAGGAGAGAGGGCTGGGAGGGAGGAGAGAGGGATGGGAGGGGAGGGGAGAGAGGGATGGGAGGGGAGAGAAGGCTGGGAGGAGGAGGAGGAGAGAGGTTTACGCACGCCTCTATGAAGAGGAAACATAACACCCTGCTACAACTAAACTCTCTGTGAAGCGAAAAGGTATGGACTGTAGAGTGCGAGTAAAAAAAAATGACAACAAGCAGAATGGGGTACCGTTTACAAGGACTTTATTCCTTTACACGGTAATATGGGAAAAGGGGCTGGACGGAACCAAAGCAAAGAAAGTAAATCTCAAAACCTCCCCCTCTCCTATCTTACCTGCCACCCACTACTTACCTAATTTAGCACCACCTGGTGCCTAATTCCAAAATACAGGGGTGAGTCCGCCCAGGTCTTACCTAGTGTGTCTAGACAGCGAATACTACTGGTATATGTATGCCCGCGGGCCTCTTGCCTAAACACTCCCAAGGTGCCTTCCCCTTCCCCCCTGGGAACAAATGAAACAGAATATTAAACAATTTTCAAACAAACTAACAAAGGACATCAAATAAGCTCTATCTGAGCAACAAACTCACAAAATATACCAACTCTCAGCAAAATCAACCTCTAGCAAAATCTCAGAAAATCTCTCTACAAAAAGCTCTCTACAAAAAGCTCTCTCCTGAACAGAACACTGGCATTTATATATCTTCAGATGGAATGGGTATTTGGAGACAGCTGTCTTGACGAGGGGGCGGAGTCAGCTCTCCAATTAGCCCTGGAATCGACCAATCAACTGTTTGAAGGATTTCCAGTATTTCTGAAATAAACACATGCACAAACACAAACTACAACACATAAACTGGGGAACGTAACAAGAGGGCAGAGAGAGGAGAGAGGGCAGAGAGAGGAGAGAGGGCTGGGAGGGAGGAGAGGGGGATGGGAGGGGAGAGATAGGAGAGAGGGCAGAGAGAGGAGAGAGGGCTGGGAGGAGGAGAGAGGAGAGAGGGCTGGGAGGAGGAGGGATGGGGAGGAGAGGGATCTGGGAGGGAGGAGAGGATGGGAGGGGGAGAGAGGAGAGAGGGCTGGGAGGGAGGAGAGAGGGATGGGAGGGGAGAGAGAGGAGAGGGGCTGGGAGGAGGAGAAGAGGAGAGAGAGAGGGATGGGAGGGGAGGAGAGGGCAGAGAAGGGAGAGGGCTGGGAGGGAGGAGGGATGGGAGGGAGAAGAGATAGGAGAGAGGGCAGAGAGGAGAGAGGGCTGGGAGGGAGGAGAGGAGGGAGGGCTGGGAGGGAGGAGAGGGGATGGGAGGGAGAGAGAGGAGGAGAGGAGAGAGAGGGCTGGGGGAGGGGAGGAGAGAGGGATGGGAGGGAGAGATAGGAGAGAGGGGCAGAGAGAGGAGAGAGAGGGCTGGGGAGGAGAGAGAGGAGAGAGGGCTGGGGAGGAGGAGAGGGATGGGAGGGGAGAGAGAGGAGAGAGGGCTGGAGGAGAGGAGGAGAGAGAGAGAGAGGGCAGAGAGAGAGGAGAGAGGGGATGGGAGGGAGGAGAGGGGGCAGAGAGAGGAGAGAGAGGGCTGGGAGGGAGGAGAGAGGGATGGGAGGGGAGAGATAGGAGAGAGGGCAGAGAGAGAGGGAGAGGGCTGGGAGAGAGGAGAGGAGAGGGCTGGGAGGGAGAGAGAGGGGGATGGGAGGGAGAGGAGAGAGAGGAGAGGGGCTGAGAGGGAGGGAGAGAGGATGGGAGGGAGATAGGAGGAGAGGGAGAGAGGAGAGAGAGAGGGCTGGGAGAGGGAGGAGAGAGGAGAGAGGGCTGGGAGGGGAGGGGAGAGGGATGGGAGGAGAGAGAGAGAGGCTGGGAGGGAGGGAGGAGAGAGAGGGGGCAGAGAGGAGAGAGAGGGATGGGAGGGAGGAGAGGAGGGAGAGGGAGGGTGGAGAAGAGAGGGGAAAGGGAGAAGAGGGGGAGGGAGAGGGAGGAGAAAGAGAGTGCATGGAGGAGAGAGAGGAGGTGGAGGAGAGGGAGGAGAGGGAGGAGAGGGAGGAGAGAGGGAGGAGAGAGTGATCCCCCGGATCAAAGCCAGGCTGGAAAGAGCAGAAAGGTCCAATCGAATCAAATGAAGTTGTTTTAATTAGTTTCAACGCTCTGACTCAGAAACAGAAACTCAACGTCAGTGGACTATAAGAATAACAAGGCATCGATTAAAATGTACTGAATAAACCATCACCCAACCATTCACACAGACAAACACCAGCTTCCCTGACCCAGTGGGTCACCTGTTAATCTATAGGAAGGAGGGCAAGCAGACCCCGTCTATGAGAACACAAGCAGAGAAAGCAGATCGATGGCACTCAGACTGCGGACGGTGATTTGAGTTTTGAATCAATTTGAAACACGAAGCGATGATGCATGTTTTCAAAGACCGAATGCACACGCACGCACACGCACACACACACACACACACACACACACACACACACACACACACACACACACACACACACACACACACACACACACACACACACACACACACTAGTTAACATTGAACTGGTTAACATGGAGCTAGTTAACATGGACCTAGTTAACATAGAACTGGTTAACTAGTTAATATAGACCTGGTTAACATAGAACTGGTTAACTAGTTAACTAGTTAACATTTAACTGGTTAACATAGAACTGGTTAACTAGTTAACATGTAACTAGTTAACGTGGAACTAGTTAACATGTACCTGGTTAACATTGAACTGGTTAACTAGTTAACATGTACCTGGTTAACATATAACTGGTTAACTAGTTAACATTGAACTGGTTAACATAGAACTAGTTAACATGTACCTGGTTAACATAGAACTGGTTAACTAGTTAACATAGAACTGGTTAACTAGTTAACATGTGGAACGATAGCAGATACCTGGTTAACATTGACAACTAGAAAGGGGACATAGAACTAGTCCCTGGCAGATAGCAGATATAGACAGTGCTGACAGGAGAAAGGGGACAATCAGGAATCACATGGAGATCTCAAACTGAGTCATGACCTTAGAACCTTCTGGATATGGAGATCTCAAACTGAGTCATGACCTTAGAACCTTCTGGATATGGAGATCTCAAACTGAGTCATGACCTTAGAACCTTCTGGATATGGAGATCTCAAACTGAGTCATGACCTTAGAACCTTCTGGATATGGAGATCTCAAACTGAGTCATGACCTTAGAACCTTCTGGATATGGAGATCTCAAACTGAGTCATGACTTTAGAACCTTCTGGATATGGAGATCTCAAACTGAGTCATGACCTTAGAACCTTCTGGATATGGAGATCTCAAACTGAGTCATGACTTTAGAACCTTCTGGATATGGAGATCTCAAACTGAGTCATGACTTTAGAACCTTCTGGATATGGAGATCTCAAACTGAGTCATGACTTTAGAACCTTCTTCACATGGAGATCTCAAACGAGTCATGACTTTAGAACCTTCTGGATATGGAGATCTCAAACTGAGTCATGACTTTAGAACCTTCTTCACATGGAGATCTCAAACGGAGTCATGACTTTAGAACCTTCTGGATATGGAGATCTCAAACTGAGTCATGACTTTAGAACCTTCTTCACATGGAGATCTCAAACTGAGTCATGACTTTAGAACCTTCTTCACATGGAGATCTCAAACTGAGTCATGACTTTAGAACCTTCTTCACATGGAGATCTCAAACTGAGTCATGACTTTAGAACCTTCTTCACATGGAGATCTCAAACGGAGTCATGACTTTAGAACCTTCTGGATATGGAGATCTCAAACTGAGTCATGACTTTAGAACCTTCTTCACATGGAGATCTCAAACTGAGTCATGACTTTAGAACCTTCTTCACATGGAGATCTCAAACTGAGTCATGACTTTAGAACCTTCTGGATATAGTTTGGACGAGAGATAAAAAATATGTCCCCAGAAACAGAAATTTGTTTAATAAACTGAAAATAATCCAACATTGTTTGACAGTGCCAGACGCTAGTCCGCGGCCACAGTACACTGCCTGTCTGCAGTAATGACAGGATTTATTGGAAGCCTTATCTAAACTAAATACATTCTCATAATCAACGCCATGAGACATCCTTTTCAGCAATATAAAAGTTATGGATTTTCTACATTGGAGGCAGAATGCCTCAACGCCAGTTGACTTACACTGTATCTGACACAGTGGATTTTCCTGAACTCTTCAGAACTCAGAGGGGTCTTTTAGAACCTTTCATACGTAAAAACAAATGCTTCTAAAAGGAAGACATAGAATCCTAAAAGGTTCTATGTAGATAATAAGGTTCTACCTCTATAAAGGGTTCTATGTAGATAATACGGTTCTACCTCTCTATGTAGATAAGAGGTCTATAAAGGGTTCTATGTGGATAATAAGGTTCTACCTCTATAAAGGGTTCTATGTAGATAATACGGTTCTACCTCTATAAAGGGTTCTATGTAGATAATACGGTTCTACCTCTATAAAGGGTTCTGTGGATAATACGGTTCTACCTCTATAAAGGGTTCTATGTAGATAATACGGTTCTATCTCTATAAAGGGTTCTATGTAGATAATATGGTTCTACCTCTATAAAGGGTTCTATGTGGATAATACGGTTCTACCTCTATAAAAGGGTTCTATGTGGATAATACGGTTCTACCTCTATAAAGGGTTCTATGTGGATAATACGGTTCTACCTCTATAAAAGGGTTCCATGTGATAATACGGTTCTACCTCTATAAAGGGTTCTATGTGGATAATACGGTTACCTCTATAAAGGGGTTCTATGTAGATAATACGGTTCTACCTCTATAAAAGGGTTCTATGTGGATAATAAGGTTCTACCTCTATAAAGGTTCTATGTAGATAATACGGTTCTACCTCTATAAAGGGTTCCATGTAGATAATATGGTTCTACCTCTATAAAGGGTTCTATGTAGATAATACGGTTCTACCTCTATAAAGGGTTCCATGTAGATAATATGGTTCTACCTCTATAAAGGGTTCTATGTGGATAACACGGTTCTACCTCTATAAAAGGGTTCCATGTAGATAATCACGGTTCTATCTCTATAAAGAGGTCTATGTAGATAATATGGTTCTACCTCTATAAAGGGTTCTATGTGGATAATACGGTTCTACCTCTATAAAGGGTTCTATGTAGATAATACAGTTCTACCTCTATAAAGGGTTCTATGTGGATAATACGGTTCTACCTCTATAAAGGGTTCTATGTAGATAATACGGTTCTATCGCTATAAAGGGTTCTATGTAGATAATACGGTTATACCTCTATAAAGGGTTCTATGTGGATAATACGGTTCTACCTCTATAAAAGGGTTCTATGTTGATAATACGGTTCTACCTCTATAAAGGGTTCTATGTGGATAATACGGTTCTACCTCTATAAAGGGTTCCATGTAGATAATACGGTTCTACCTCTATAAAAGGGTTCTATGTTGATAATACGGTTCTACCTCTATAAAGGGTTATATGTGGATAATACGGTCTACCTCTATAAAGGGTTCTATGTAGATAATACGGTTCTACCTCTATAAAGGGTTCCATGTAGATAATACGGTTCTACCTCTATAAAGGGTTCTTCTTCAGGGACAAAGGCCTGGAGAATCCTTTTTCCTAAAAGCATACCTGCTGCAATCTCTTTTTATCACAAAAATATATGGATTTTCTGACAAGAATCAAGAGTGTTTCAACACCCTTTAGGTCACCATATAGCATTCCACTTTTCAGAACTCTAAATATCTAATATTCTCTCCTGTTACTAGTTTTCAGAACTCTAAATATCTAATATTCTCTCCTGTTACTAGTTTTCAGAACTCTAAATATCTAATATTCTCTCCTGTTACTAGTTTTCAGAACTCTAAATATCTAATATTCTCTCCTGTTACTAGTTTTCAGAACTCTAAATATCTAATATTATCTTCGGTTACTAGTTTTCAGAACTCTAAATATCTAATATTCTCTCCTGTTACTAGTTTTCAGAACTCTAAATATCTAATATTCTCTCCTGTTACTAGTTTTCAGAACTCTAAATATCTAATATTCTCTCCTGTTACTTAGTTTTCAGAACTCTAAATATCTAATATTCTCTCCTGTTACTAGTTTTCAGAACTCTAAATATCTAATATTCTCTCCTGTTACTAGTTTTCAGAACTCTAAATATCTAATAATCTCTCCTGTTACTAGTTTTCAGAACTCTAAATATCTAATATTATCTTTGGTTACTAGTTTTCAGAACTCTAAATATCTAATATTCTCTTCGGTTACTTAGTTTTCAGAACTCTAAATATCTAATATTCTCTCCTGTTACTAGTTTTCAGAACTCTAAATATCTAATATTCTCTCCTGTTACTAGTTTTCAGAACTCTAAATATCTAATATTCTCTCCTGTTACTAGTTTTCAGAACTCTAAATATCTAATAATTCTCTCCTGTTACTAGTTTTCAGAACTCTAAATATTGAATATTATCTTCGGTTACTAGTTTTCAGAACTCTAAATATCTAATATTCTCTTGATTTTAGTTTTCAGAACTCTAAATATCTAATCTCTCCTGTTACTAGTTTTCAGACTCTAAATATCTAATATTCTCTCCTGTTACTAGTTTTCAGAACTCTAAATATCTAATATTCTCTCCTGTTACTAGTTTTCAGAACTCTAAATATCTAATATTCTCTCCTGTTACTAGTTTTCAGAACTCTAAATATCTAATATTATCTTCGGTTACTAGTTTTCAGAACTCTAAATATCTAATATTCTCTCCTGTTACTAGTTTTCAGAACTCTGAACTTGATGTGCAAGGCCTTTTTACAGCCCAAGAACTATAAAAATGCTTCGCACGTCAAACATTTAACACGTCAATATGGATGAACGTAAGTATCTAAGGTCTTTTATATGGTAATTACGCAGTGCTACAGACGCCATGTTCCTCTGGCAGTAACGTAACCAGCGCTCTCCTTTAATCATGACTCGGAGAAGAATGACCTACAGACAGCCACAGTCTCCAGGAAGGTACATCCAGCCTCTGCTCTACGGGGATACATCAAACCTCTGCTGTACCTTTGATCAGGTAGGATGTCAGTGGGATGTCATGTTGTATCATGTTGATCAGGTAGTGTAGGTGTCAGTGGGATGTCATGTTGATATCATGTTGATATCAGGTAGTGTAGGAGTCAGTGGGATATCATGTTGATATCATGTTGATATCAGGTAGTGTAGGAGTCATTGGGATATCATGTTGATATCATGTTGATCAGGTAGTGTAGGAGTCAGTGGGATATCATGTTGATATCATGTTGATATCAGGTAGTGTGGAGTCAGTGCGATATCATGTTGATATCATGTTGATCAGGTAGTGTAGGAGTCATTGGGATATCATGTTGATATCAGTGTGTTGATCAGTGTGAGTGTCAGTTGATATCAGTGGGATATCATGTGATATCATGTTGATATCAGGTAGTGTGGAGTCAGTGCGATATCATGTTGATATCATGTTGATCAGGTAGTGTAGGAGTCATTTGGGATATCATGTTGATATCAGTTGATCAGTGTAGGAGTCAGTGGGATATCATGTTGATATCATGTTGATATCAGGTAGTGTAGGAGTCATTGGGATATCATGTTGATATCATGTTGATCAGGTAGTGTAGGAGTCAGTGGGATATCATGTTGATATCATGTTGATATCAGGTAGTGTAGGAGTCAGTGGGATATCATGTTGATATCATGTTGATCAGGTAGTGTAGGAGTCATTGGGATATCATGTTGATATCATGTTGATCAGGTAGTGTAGGAGTCAGTGGGATATCATGTTGATATCATGTTGATATCAGGTAGTGTAGGAGTCAGTGCGATATCATGTTGATATTATGTTGATCAGGAAGTGTAGGAGTCATTGGGATATCATGTTGATATCATGTTGATCAGGTAGTGTAGGAGTCATTGGGATATCATGTTGATATCAGTAGTATCATGGACATCATGATCAGGTAATGTAGAGCCAGTGTGATATCATGTTGATATTATGTTGATATCAGGTGTGTAGAGTCAGTGATATCATGTTATATCATTATCAGGTAGCGTTGAGTCATTGGGATATCATGTTGATATCATGTTGATATCCAGGCCAGGCGTATGAGTCATTGGGATATCATGCTGATATCAGGTAGTGTAGGAGTCAGTGGGATATGTGCATTGATATCATGTTGATATCATGTTGATATCGGAGGCGGTGTAAGGTCAGTGGGATGTCGTGTTGATATCGTATTATCGAGTAGTGTAGGAGTCATTGGGATGTCATGTTGATATCCAGGTAGCGTAGAAGTCAGTGGGATATCATGTTGATATCAGGTAGTGAGGTCATTGGGATGTCATGTTGATATCAGGTAGTGTGAGTCATTGGAATCTCATGTTGATATCATGTTGATATCATGATATCAGGTAGTGTAGGAGTCATTGGGATCATCACGTTGATATTATGCTGATATCAGGCAGTGTAGAGTCAGTTATCATGTTGATATCAGGTAGTGTAGGAGTCAGTCATGTTCACGTTGATACCAGGTAGTGTAGAGTCAGTGGGATATCGGCATGTTGATATCAGGTAGTGTAGGAGTCAGTGGGATATCATGCCGATACAGGTAGTGTAAGAGTCAGTGGATCATATCATGATGATATCATGTTGATTTCAGGCAGTGTGAGTCAGTGGACATCATGTCGATATCTATGCTTATATCAGGTAGTGTGGGAGTCATTGGGATATCATGTTGATATCATGTTGATATCCAGGTAGTGTAGGTCAGTCATTTGATATCATGTGATATCAGGTAGTGTAGGAGTCATTGGGATATCATGTTGATATCAGGTAGTGTAGAGTCAGTGGATATCATGTTGATATCATGTTGATATCAGGTAGTGTAGGAGTCAGTGCGATATCATGTTGATATTATGTTGATCAGGAAGTGTAGGAGTCATTGGGATATCATGTTGATATCATGTTGATATCAGGTAGTGTAGGAGTCAGTGGGATATCATGTTGATATCAGGTAGTGTAGGAGTCAGTGGGATATCATGTTGATATCAGGTAGTGTAGGAGTCAGTGGGATATCATGTTGATATCAGGTAGTGTAGGAGTCAGTGGGATATCATGTTGATATCATGTTGATATCAGGTAGTGTAGGAGTCAGTGCGATATCATGTTGATATTATGTTGATCAGGAAGTGTAGGAGTCAGTGGGATATCATGTTGATATCATGTTGATATCAGGTAGTGTAGGAGTCATTGGGATATCATGTTGATATCATGTTGATATCAGGTAGTGTAGGAGTCAGTGGGATATCATGTTGATATCAGGTAGTGTAGGAGTCAGTGGGATATCATGTTGATATCAGGTAGTGTAGGAGTCAGTGGGATATCATGTTGATATCAGGTAGTGTAGGAGTCAGTGGGATATCATGTTGATATCAGGTAGTGTAGGAGTCAGTGGGATATCATGTTGATATCAGGTAGTGTAGGAGTCAGTGGGATATCATGTTGATATCATGTTGATATCATGTAGTGTAGAGTCAGTGGGATATCATGTTGATATCAGGTAGTGTAGGAGTCAGTGGGATATCATGTTGATATTATGTTGATATCAGGTAGTGTAGGAGTCATTGGGATATCATGTTGATATCAGGTAGTGTAGGAGTCAGTGTGATATCATGTTGATATCAGGTAGTGTAGGAGTCAGTGGGATATCATGTTAATATCAGGTAGTGTAGGAGTCATTGGGATATCATGTTGATATCAGGTAGTGTAGGAGTCAGTGGGATATCATGTTGATATCAGGTAGTGTAGGAGTCAGTGGGATATCATGTTGATATCATGTTGATATCAGGTAGTGTAGGAGTCAGTGGGATATCATGTTGATATCATGTTGATATCAGGTAGTGTAGAGTCAGTGGGATATCATGTTGATATCATGTTGATATCAGGTAGTGTAGGAGTCATTGGGATATCATGTTGATATCAGGTAGTGTAGGAGTCAGTGGGATATCATGTTGATATCATGTTGATATCAGGTAGTGTAGGAGTCAGTGCGATATCATGTTGATATTATGTTGATCAGGAAGTGTAGGAGTCATTGGGATATCATGTTGATATCATGTTGATATCAGGTAGTGTAGGAGTCAGTGGGATATCATGTTGATATCAGGTAGTGTAGGAGTCAGTGGGATATCATGTTGATATCAGGTAGTGTAGGAGTCAGTGGGATATCATGTTGATATCAGGTAGTGTAGGAGTCAGTGGGATATCATGTTGATATCATGTTGATATCATGTAGTGTAGGAGTCAGTGGGATATCATGTTGATATCAGGTAGTGTAGGAGTCAGTGGGATATCATGTTGATATCAGGTAGTGTAGGAGTCAGTGGGATATCATGTTGATATCATGTTGATATCAGGCAGTGTAGGAGTCAGTGGGATATCATGTTGATATCATGTTGATCGGGTAGTGTAGGAGTCATTGGGATATCATGTTGATATCATGTTGATATCAGGTAGTGTAGGAGTCAGTGGGATATCATGTTGATATCATGTTGATATCAGGTAGTGTAGGAGTCAGTGGGATATCATGTTGATATCAGGTAGTGTAGGAGTCAGTGGGATATCATGTTGATATCATGTTGATCGGGTAGTGTAGGAGTCATTGGGATATCATGTTGATATCATGTTGATATCATGTTGATCGGGTAGTGTAGGAGTCATTGGGATATCATGTTGATCGGGTAGTGTAGGAGTCATTGGGATATCATGTTGATCGGGTAGTGTAGGAGTCATTGGGATATCATGTTGATCGGGTAGTGTAGGAGTCATTGGGATATCATGTTGATATCATGTTGATCGGGTAGTGTAGGAGTCATTGGGATATCATGTTGATCGGGTAGTGTAGGAGTCAGTGGGATATCATGTTGATATCATGTTGATATCAGGTAGTGTAGGAGTCAGTGGGATTTCATGTTGATATCAGGTAGTGTAGGAGTCATTGGACTAAGATGTTCCCAATGTAAGTGCACTACTTTTGACCAAGACCGTGCATTATATCGGGAATAGGGTGAGATTTGGGACACACCCTCTCCCCAACCTCAGCATTGACAGAAGCATCTTCATTACCTCATTGCCATAGTTTGAATCAATAGTTATTGATCTCCCAGTCACAGCAGCAGATACGTCCTTTTACACCCAGACAACAGTCTTCATTTAGGGGATTCTAGACCCAACACAAGCACACACATACCGTCCCAGGGTTGAGCATGATACATGAGAACCATCCTCATTATGTCGAGAGAGAGAGAGAGAGAGGGGGAAGGAGAGAGAGAGAGAGAGAGAGACAGAGAGGGAGAGAGAGAGAGAGAGAGAGGGAGGGAGAGAGAGAGAGGGGGAAGGAGAGAGAGAGAGAGAGAGAGAGAGAGAGAGAGAGGGGGGAGAGAGAGAGAGAGAGACAGAGAGAGAGAGAGAGACAGAGAGAGAGAGAGAGAGAGAGAGAGAGAGAGAGAGAGAGGGGGAGAGAGAGAGAGAGAGAGAGACAGAGAGAGAGAGAGACAGAGAGAGAGAGAGACAGAGAGAGAGAGAGAGAGAGAGAGAGAGAAAGACAGAGAGAAAGAGAGAGGGGGAAGGAGAGAAAGAAAGAGAGAGAGAGAGAGGGGGGGGAGAAAGAAAGAGAGAAAGAGAGGGAGAAGGAGAGAGCCCCATGGCACTGTGAAGTATCATGCTGTAATTGATTATGAATGCATAAACACTTCGAGATTGTGATCAAACTGAACTGTGTGTGTGTGTGTGTGTGTGTGTGTGTGTGTGTGTGTGTGTGTGTGTGTGTGTGTGTGTGTGTGTGTGTGTGTGTGTGTGTGTGTGTGTGTGTGTGTGTGTGTGTGTAGATTCCTACACTACCTGATAATGAAACTGACTCCGAAGATGTAATTGGGCCCCACCACCAATTAGACTAAACATTAGATTCAACTGGAGGAAAAGAGGGACTGCATGATGAGACAATGTTGTAGAAACAGTGTCCTTAGGAGAGAGGGACTGCATGATGAGACAATGTTGTAGAAACAGTGTCCTTAGGAGAGAGGGACTGCATGATGAGACAATGTTGTAGAAACAGTGTCCTTAGGAGAGAGGGACTGCATGATGAGACAATGTTGTAGAAACAGTGTCCTTAGGAGAGAGGGACTGCATGATGAGACAATGTTGTAGAAACAGTGTCCTTAGGAGAGAGGGACTGCATGATGAGACAATGTTGTAGAAACAGTGTCCTTAGGAGAGAGGGACTGCATGATGAGACAATGTTGTAGAAACAGTGTCCTTAGGAGAGAGGGACTGCATGATGAGACAATGTTGTAGAAACAGTGTCCTTAGGAGAGAGGGACTGCATGATGAGACAATGTTGTAGAAACAGTGTCCTTAGGAGAGAGGGACTGCATGATGAGACAATGTTGTAGAAACAGTGTCCTTAGCTTCATGTGGGATATAGAAATATCAAGACTACTGTGCCCATTGAACAGCCTCCCCCGTTGAACAGCCTCCCCCGTTGAACAGCCTCCCGTTGAACAGCCTCCCTTGAACAGCCTCCCCGCTGAACAGCCTCCCCGTTGAACAGCCTCCCCGTTGAACAGACTCCCCGCTGAACAGCCTCCCCGTTGAACAGCCTCCCGCTGAACAGCCTCCCCGCTGAACAGTCTCCCCGTTGAACAGACTCCCCGCTGAACAGACTCCCCGTTGAACAGCCTCCCCGTTGAACAGTCTCCCCGTTGAACAGACTCCCCGTTGAACAGACTCCCCGTTGAACAGCCTCCCCGTTGAACAGCCTCCCCGTTAAACAGACTCCCCGCTGAACAGCCTCCCCGTTGAACAGTCTCCCCGTTGAACAGACTCCCCGTTGAACAGACTCCCCCGTTGAACAGCCTCCCCCATTGAACAGCCTCCCCGTTGAACAGCCTCCCCGTTGAACAGCCTCCCCATTGAACAGACTCCCCCGTTGAACAAACTCCCCCGTTGAACAGACATTTTTCCAGGAGTAATTCGTATGACATCAGTGCAATCTCCTGGCTCTCTCTCTCTGTGTGTGTGTGTGTGTGTGTGTGTGTGTGTGTGTGTGTGTGTGTGTGTGTGTTCCTGGCTGGACCATCGCTCCACAGTAGAGCAGAATTCCCCTCGCTGAGCTCAACACATCCTTCACTGAGCATGTCATGACCAGAGCTGACACACACTGAGGATGTCCTAGCCAAGCCAATGAGTCGGCAACACACACACACACACACACACAGAGAGAGAAAACAAAGGAGGAAAGAACTGCTTCTCAGGTCTTTGTGACATCCTTGTCAGCCTCGTTGAATTCATGTCCACCTTGTGAAGGAAGGGCAATATGATGGTCACATTCTGTTATTAGTTTTATATAGACATGTCAGGCCAGGTCAGAAGGTCACATTCTATAGACATGTCAGGCCAGGTCAGAAGGTCACATTATATAGACATGTCAGGCCAGGTCAGAAGGTCATATTATATAGACATGTCAGGCCAGGTCAGAAGGTCACATTCTATAGACATGTCAGGCCAGGTCAGAAGGTCATATTATATAGACATGTCAGGCCAGGTCAGAAGGTCACATTATATAGACATGTCAGGCCAGGTCAGAAGGTCATATTATATAGACATGTCAGGCCAGGTCAGAAGGTCACATTCTATAGACATGTCAGGCCAGGTCAGAAGGTCACATTCTATAGACATGTCAGGCCAGGTCAGAAGGTCACATTATATAGACATGTCAGGCCAGGTCAGAAGGTCACATTCTGATATTAGTTTTATAAAGACATGTTTGAAGTGACTTCTCTTTAGGAAAGTAAAAGAGAAGTCTTGCTATTTTTTTATTTGATATGAAAAAACACCCTTACTGGCTCAAACAGCCGACCAATCAGCCTTCCACCAAACCTAAGTAAACCTTGATCAGATACAAAGCTTTTTCACAGTAAAAAAAATGGACAAGTGACTTTCAGCACGCTTTTAGAGAATAAGGGCACTTTAACATGCAGAGCACTTAAACAAATGACTAATGACTGCCTAAGAGAAATTGATAATAAAAAATATGGTTGAGTTTTCAAATAGACTCTCCAGCGTGCTTTTGACATGATCGAACATAATCTGCTGGCTGGTAAATCCATGTGTTACGGCTTTACACCCCTGCTATATTGTGGATTGAGTTATCTGTCTAACAGAACACAGAGGGTCCTTTTTTTAATGGAAACCAAAATTATCCTGGTAGAGTCAGGCATTCCCCAGGGCAGCTGTCTAGGCCCCTTACTTTAAAATCTTTACTAATGACATGCCACTGGCTTTGAGTAAAAGCCAGGGTGTCTATGCATGCTAATGACTCAACACTATACATGTCAGCAACCACAACAAGTTAAATCACTACAACACTTAACAGAAAGCTGAAATGGTTTGAATGGGTGAAAGAAATAAGTTAGTCTTAAATATTATTTCAAAATTAAAAGCATTGTACTGGGACAAATGATTCAATAAGCCCTGAACCTCAACTAAATCTTAGAATGAATAATGTGAATGAGCAAGTTGAGAAAACTATACTGTTTGGAGTAACACTGGATTGTAAACTGTCATGGACAAAACATATATTGATACAACAGTAGCTCAGATGGGGAGAAGTCTGTCCATAATAAAGCACTGCTCAGTTTTCTTGACATCACTATTGAATAAACAAGTCCTACAGGCCTGGGTTTGTCACACCTGGTCTACTGTCCAGTCATATGGTCTATTGTCCAGTTATATGGAATACTGCCCAGTCATATGGAATACTGTCCAGTCATATGGCTCATTGTCCAATATATGGTCTCACTGCCCAGTCATATAGACTACTGTCCAGTCATATGGCTCTATTGTCCAGTCATATTGACTACTGGTCTACTGTCCAGTCATATGGTCTACTGCCCAGTCATGTGGTCCACTGCTCCAGTCAGCGTGGTCTACTGCCCAGTCATATGGTCTACTGCCCAGTCATGTGTGTCTTCTTGTCCAGTCATGTTGTCTACTGCCCAGTCATGTGGTCTCCTGTCCAGTCATGTGGCCTCCTGTCCAGTCATGTGGTCTCCTGTCCAGTCATGTGGTCTCCAGTCATGTGGTCCAGTCATGTGGTCTCCTGTCCAGTCATGTGGTTCCTCCAGTGTCTACAGTCATGTGGTCTCCTGTCCAGTCATGTGGTCTCCTGTCCAGTCATGTTGGTCCAGTCCTCCTGTCCAGTCATGTTGTCTACTGTCCAGTCATGTGGTCTCCTGTCCAGTCATGTGGTCTCCTGTCCAGTCATGTTGTCTACTGTCCAGTCATGTGGTCTCCTGTCCAGTCATGTTGTCTACTGTCCAGTCATGTGGTCTCCTGTCCAGTCATGTGGTCTCCTGTCCAGTCATGTGGTCTCCTGTCCAGTCATGTGGTCTCCTGTCCAGTCATGGCCCTGTCCAGTCATGTGGTCTCCTGTCCAGTCATAAGTGCCACGAAGAGGAGATTACAGTTGGCCCAGAACAGAACAGCACGGCTGGCCTCAAATGAACACAGAGAGCCAACATCAATGACACAGCATGTCAATCTCCTGGCTCAGTAGATGAGTGATTGACCGCATCACCACTGCCTTTGTGAGAGGTACCGACATGTGGGTGGCACCGAGCCGTCCGTACAAATGACCAGCACACAGCTCAGATACCCCACAAGACATGCCACCAGGGTTCTCTTCACGGTCCAGAACAGACTGGAGATGGTGCAGTAGTACCCAGAGCACACAGCTCAGATACCCCACAAGACATGCCACCAGGGTTCTCTTCACAGTCCAGAACAGACTGGAGATGGTGCAGTAGTACACAAATGACCAGCACACAGCTCAGATACCCCACAAGACATGCCACCAGGGTTCTCTTCACAGTCCAGAACAGACTGGAGATGTTGCAGTAGTACCCAGAGCACACAGCTCAGATACCCCACAAGACATGCCACCAGGGTTCTCTTCACAGTCCAGAACAGACTGGAGATGGTGCAGTAGTACACAAATGACCAGCACACAGCTCAGATACCCCACAAGACATGCCACCAGGGTTCTCTTCACAGTCCAGAACAGACTGGAGATGTTGCAGTAGTACCCAGAGCACACAGCTCAGATACCCCACAAGACATGCCACCAGGGTTCTCTTCACAGTCCAGAACAGACTGGAGATGGTGCAGTAGTACACAAATGACCAGCACACAGCCCAGATACCCCACAAGACATGCCACCAGGGTTCTCTTCACGGTCCAGAACAGACTGGAGATGGTGCAGTAGTACCCAGAGCACACAGCTTAGATACTCCCACAGACATGCCACCAGGGTTCTCTTCACAGTCCAGAACAGACTGGAGATGGTGCAGTAGTACCCAGAGCCGTGACTCCACTGAACTCTATTCCACAGTAGTACCCAGAGCCGTGACTCCACTGAACTCTATTCCACAGTAGTACCCAGAGCCGTGACTCCACTGAACTCTATTCCACAGTAGTACCCAGAGCCGTGACTCCACTGAACTCTATTCCACAGTAGTACCCAGAGCCGTGACTCCACTGAACTCTATTCCACAGTAGTACCCAGAGCCGTGACTCCACTGAACTCTATTCCACAGTAGTACCCAGAGCCGTGACTCCACTGAACTCTATTCCACAGTAGTACCCAGAGCCGTGACTCCACTGAACTCTATTCCACAGTAGTACCCAGAGCCGTGACTCCACTGAACTCTATTCCACAGTAGTACCCAGAGCCGTGACTCCACTGAACTCTATTCCACAGTAGTACCCAGAGCCGTGACTCCACTGAACTCTATTCCACAGTAGTACCCAGAGCCGTGACTCCACTGAACTCTATTCCACAGTAGTACCCAGAGCCGTGACTCCACTGAACTCTATTCCACAGTAGTACCCAGAGCCGTGACTCCACTGAACTCTATTCCACAGTAGTACCCAGAGCCGTGACTCCACTGAACTCTATTCCACAGTAGTACCCAGAGCCGTGACTCCACTGAACTCTATTCCACAGTAGTACCCAGAGCCGTGACTCCACTGAACTCTATTCCACAGTAGTACCCAGAGCCGTGACTCCACTGAACTCTATTCCACAGTAGTACCCAGAGCCGTGACTCCACTGAACTCTATTCCACAGTAGTACCCAGAGCCGTGACTCCACTGAACTCTATTCCACAGTAGTACCCAGAGCCGTGACTCCACTGAACTCTATTCCACAGTAGTACCCAGAGCCGTGACTCCACTGAACTCTATTCCACAGTAGTACCCAGAGCCGTGACTCCACTGAACTCTATTCCACAGTAGTACCCAGAGCCGTGACTCCACTGAACTCTATTCCACAGTAGTACCCAGAGCCGTGACTCCACTGAACTCTATTCCACAGTAGTACCCAGAGCCGTGACTCCACTGAACTCTATTCCACAGTAGTACCCAGAGCCGTGACTCCACTGAACTCTATTCCACAGTAGTACCCAGAGCCGTGACTCCACTGAACTCTATTCCACAGTAGTACCCAGAGCCGTGACTCCACTGAACTCTATTCCACAGTAGTACCCAGAGCCGTGACTCCACTGAACTCTATTCCACAGTAGTACCCAGAGCCGTGACTCCACTGAACTCTATTCCACAGTAGTACCCAGAGCCGTGACTCCACTGAACTCTATTCCACAGTAGTACCCAGAGCCGTGACTCCACTGAACTCTATTCCACAGTAGTACCCAGAGCCGTGACTCCACTGAACTCTATTCCACAGTAGTACCCAGAGCCGTGACTCCACTGAACTCTATTCCACAGTAGTACCCAGAGCCGTGACTCCACTGAACTCTATTCCACAGTAGTACCCAGAGCCGTGACTCCACTGAACTCTATTCCACAGTAGTACCCAGAGCCGTGACTCCACTGAACTCTATTCCACAGTAGTACCCAGAGCCGTGACTCCACTGAACTCTATTCCACAGTAGTACCCAGAGCCGTGACTCCACTGAACTCTATTCCACAGTAGTACCCAGAGCCGTGACTCCACTGAACTCTATTCCACAGTAGTACCCATAGCCGTGACTCCACTGAACTCTATTCCACAGTAGTACCCAGAGCCGTGACTCCACTGAACTCTATTCCACAGTAGTACCCAGAGCCGTGACTCCACTGAACTCTATTCCACAGTAGTACCCAGAGCCGTGACTCCACTGAACTCTATTCCACTGTAGTACCCAGAGCCGTGACTCCACTGAACTCTATTCCACAGTAGTACCCAGAGCCGTGACTCCACTGAACTCTATTCCACAGTAGTACCCAGAGCCGTGACTCCACTGAACTCTATTCCACAGTAGTACCCAGAGCCGTGACTCCACTGAACTCTATTCCACAGTAGTACCCAGAGCCGTGACTCCACTGAACTCTATTCCACAGTAGTACCCAGAGCCGTGACTCCACTGAACTCTATTCCACAGTAGTACCCAGAGCCGTGACTCCACTGAACTCTATTCCACAGTAGTACCCAGAGCCGTGACTCCACTGAACTCTATTCCACAGTAGTACCCAGAGCCGTGACTCCACTGAACTCTATTCCACAGTAGTACCCAGAGCCGTGACTCCACTGAACTCTATTCCACAGTAGTACCCAGAGCCGTGACTCCACTGAACTCTATTCCACAGTAGTACCCAGAGCCGTGACTCCACTGAACTCTATTCCACAGTAGTACCCAGAGCCGTGACTCCACTGAACTCTATTCCACAGTAGTACCCAGAGCCGTGACTCCACTGAACTCTATTCCACAGTAGTACCCAGAGCCGTGACTCCACTGAACTCTATTCCACAGTAGTACCCAGAGCCGTGACTCCACTGAACTCTATTCCACTGTAGTACCCAGAGCCGTGACTCCACTGAACTCTATTCCACAGTAGTACCCAGAGCCGTGACTCCACTGAACTCTATTCCACAGTAGTACCCAGAGCCGTGACTCCACTGAACTCTATTCCACAGTAGTACCCAGAGCCGTGACTCCACTGAACTCTATTCCACATCATGTAAACTGATGCAGTAGAATCAGATTTAAAAGATCTTAAACAGATCTGTTCAGTAAAAACAACAACATTATAATAAACAGTGGTTCACAATTATGATCGGAGAAACTGACACGCGGTGATTGATGATATGTGGTGAAGCCCAGCGGGATCAACACACACTTTGTCCCAAATGGGACCCTGTATTCACTCTGTAGTGCACTACTTTTCCCCATGGCTCATAGGGCTCTGGTCAAAAGTAGTGCACTAAATAGAGAATAGGGTGCCATTTGGGAAGAAGCAAACCGTTTCATCTTAATGAAATGTGCCTGTGATGGATGAGTCCACGGTGATCTCCATTGCCCATTCTCAGATGATTGATATCGTCTCAACAATGGAAACGACATCTTAGGAAATGTAGGAATTAATTGAAAATATAAATCCCCAATGAAATGTTTCTATGATGAAGACAGGGGCACCAGTTGATGGCACCAGCTCATGATTTTGGAGGCACCTCCAAAAAATTTTAGGGGGGGAGGGTGCAGCAGTACACAATAGAATACATTTGAGTCATTATCTTATAAAGTCATTATTAAGTAATTATAAAGTCAGTATAACGTCATTATGAAGTCATTAAGTCATTATGAAGTCATTGTGAAGTCATTATAAAGTCATTAAGTCATTATGAAGTCATTATAAAGTCATTATTAAGTCATTAAGTCATTATGAAGTCATTATAACGTCATTATTAAGTCATTATAACGTCATTATGAAGTCATTATAGTCATTATTAAGTCATTATTAAGTCATTAAGTCATTATGAAGTCATTATTAAGACATTAAAACATCATTATAACGTCATTATAAAGGGGTGTAATTGACGACATGGTATTCAATAAATACGTTGGTCAAGCAGGAAAATATACTGATATATATATTCTGATATGCAACCTATAATCCAGTGATTGTCATTCATTTGAGGTTGACAATTAGTCAACATTTCTTTTTAAATATTTGACTGTTTTTCTGATCAATAGCGATGAATTTGCCTTTGTCTTTATGAGCAGTAATATTATATAGTCTAGGCCTAATTCAATTGGTGCTAATTCATTCATATTAGATAGTCTAGGCCTAATTAAATTGGTGCTTATTCATTAATATTATATAGTCTAGGCCTAATTAAATTGGTGCT